>NC_092093.1:15943915-16213915 GCF_045679555.1 Salvelinus alpinus | reverse complement strand
TCTGTATGTGTGTTCTGTATGTGTGTCTGTATGTGTGTTCTGTATATATGTTCTGTATACATGTTCTGTATGTGTTTTCTGTATGTGTGTTCTGTATGTGTGTTCTGTATGAGTGTTCTGTATGAGTGTTCTGTATGTGTGTTCTGTATGTGTGTTCTGTATACATGTTCTGTATGAGTGTTCTGTATGATTGTCCTGTATACATGTTCTGTATGTGTGTTCTGTATGTGTGTCTGTATGTGTGTTCTGTATATATGTTCTGTATGAATGTTCTGTATACATGTTCTGTATGTGTGTTCTGTATGTGTGTTCTGTATGTGTGTTCTGTATGAGTGTTCTGTATGAGTGTTCTGTATGTGTGTTCTGTATGTGTGTTCTGTATACATGTTCTGTATGAGTGTTCTGTATGAGCGTTCTGTATACATGTTCTGTATGTGTGTTCTGTATGAGTGTTCTGTATGAGTGTTCTGTACACATGTTCTGTATCTGTGTTCTGTATGTGTCTTCTGTATGTGTGTTCTGTATACATGTTCTGTATGTGTGTTCTGTATGAGTGTTCTGTATGAGTGTTCTGTATACATGTTCTGTATGTGTGTTCTGTATGAGTGTTCTGTATGAGTGTCCTGTATACATGTTCTGTATGTGTGTTCTGTATACATGTTCTGTATGTGTGTTCTGTATGTGTGTTCTGTATGAGTGTTCTGTATACATATTCTGTATGTGTGTTCTGTATGTGTGTTCTGTATACATGTTCTGTATGTGTGTTCTGTATGTGTGTTCTGTATGAGTGTTCTGTATGAGTGTTCTGTATACATGTTCTGTATGTGTGTTCTGTATGAGTGTTCTGTATGAGTGTTCTGTATGAGTGCTCTGTATACATGTGCTGTATGAGTGTTCTGTATACATGTTCTGTATGTGTGTTCTGTATGAGTGTTCTGTATGAGTGTCCTGTATACATGTTCTGTATGTGTATTCTGTATGTGTGTCTGTATGTGTGTTCTGTATATATGTTCTGTATGAGTGTTCTGTATACATGTTCTGTATGTGTGTTCTGTATGTGTGTTCTGTATGAGTGTTCTGTATGAGTGTTCTGTATGTGTGTTCTGTATGTGTGTTCTGTATGTGTGTTCTGTATACATGTTCTGTATGAGTGTTCTGTATGAGTGTTGTGTATACATGTTCTGTATGAGTGTTCTGTATGAGTGTCCTGTATACATGTTCTGTATGTGTGTTCTGTATGTGTGTTCTGTATGTGTGTTCTGTATACATGTTCTGTATGTGTGTTCTGTATACATGTTCTGTATGAGTGTTCTGTATGTGTGTTCTGTATACATGTTCCTTATGTGTGTTCTGTACACATGTTCTGTATGTGTGTTCTGTATGCGTGTTCTGTATACATGTTCTGTATGAGTGTTGTGTATACATGTTCTGTATGAGTGTTCTGTATGAGTGTCCTGTATACATGTTCTGTATGTGTGTTCTGTATGTGTGTTCTGTATGTGTGTTCTGTATACATGTTCTGTATGTGTGTTCTGTATACATGTTCTGTATGAGTGTTCTGTATATATGTTCTGTATACATGTTCTGTATGTGTTTTCTGTATGTGTGTTCTGTATGTGTGTTCTGTATGAGTGTTCTGTATGAGTGTTCTGTATGTGTGTTCTGTATGTGTGTTCTGTATACATGTTCTGTATGAGTGTTCTGTATGATTGTCCTGTATACATGTTCTGTATGTGTGTTCTGTATGTGTGCCTGTATGTGTGTTCTGTATATATGTTCTGTATGAATGTTCTGTATACATGTTCTGTATGTGTGTTCTGTATGTGTGTTCTGTATGAGTGTTCTGTATGAGTGTTCTGTATGTGTGTTCTGTATGTGTGTTCTGTATACATGTTCTGTATGAGTGTTCTGTATGAGTGTTCTGTATGAGCGTTCTGTATACATGTTCTGTATGTGTGTTCTGTATGAGTGTTCTGTATGAGTGTTCTGTACACATGTTCTGTATCTGTGTTCTGTATGTGTCTTCTGTATGTGTGTTCTGTATACATGTTCTGTATGTGTGTTCTGTATGAGTGTTCTGTATGAGTGTTCTGTATACATGTTCTGTATGTGTGTTCTGTATGAGTGTTCTGTATGAGTGTCCTGTATACATGTTCTGTATGTGTGTTCTGTATACATGTTCTGTATGTGTGTTCTGTATGTGTGTTCTGTATGAGTGTTCTGTATACATATTCTGTATGTGTGTTCTGTATATGTGTTCTGTATACATGTTCTGTATGTGTGTTCTGTATGTGTGTTCTGTATGAGTGTTCTGTATGAGTGTTCTGTATACATGTTCTGTATGTGTGTTCTGCATGTGTGTTCTGTATGAGTGTTCTGTATGAGTGCTCTGTATACATGTGCTGTATGAGTGTTCTGTATACATGTTCTGTATGTGTGTTGTGTATGAGTGTTCTGTATGAGTGTCCTGTATACATGTTCTGTATGTGTATTCTGTATGTGTGTCTGTATGTGTGTTCTGTATATATGTTCTGTATGAGTGTTCTGTATACATGTTCTGTATGTGTGTTCTGTATGTGTGTTCTGTATGTGTGTTCTGTATGAGTGTTCTGTATGAGTGTTCTGTATGTGTGTTCTGTATGTGTGTTCTGTATGTGTGTTCTGTATACATGTTCTGTATGAGTGTTCTGTATGAGTGTTGTGTATACATGTTCTGTATGAGTGTTCTGTATGAGTGTCCTGTATACATGTTCTGTATGTGTGTTCTGTATGTGTGTTCTGTATGTGTGTTCTGTATACATGTTCTGTATGTGTGTTCTGTATACATGTTCTGTATGAGTGTTCTGTATGTGTGTTCTGTATGTGTGTTCTGTATACATGTTCCTTATGTGTGTTCTGTATAAATGTTCTGTATGTGTGTTCTGTATGCGTGTTCTGTATACATGTTCTGTATGTGTGTTCTGTATACATGTTCTGTATGTGTGTTCTGTATACATGTTCTGTATGTGTGTTCTATATACATGTTCTGTATGTGTGTTCTGTATGTGTGTTCTGTATGTGTGTTCTGTATGTGTGTTCTGAATACATGTTCTGTATGTTGTGTTCCGTATGTTGTGTTCCGTATGTTGTGTTCCCTATGTTGTGTTCCGTATGTTGTGTTCTGTATACATGTTCTGTATGTGTGTTCTGAATACATGTTCTGTATGTTGTGTTCTGTATGTGTGTTCTGTATGTGTGTTCTGTATACATGTTCTGTATGTGTGTTCTGTATGTGTGTTCTGTATGAGTGTTCTGTATGAGTGTTCTGTATACATGTTCTGTATGTGTGTTCTGCATGTGTGTTCTGTATGTGTGTTCTGTATGAATGTTCTGTATGAGTGTTCTGTATACATGTTCTGTATGTGTGTTCTGTATGTGTGTTCTGTATGTGTGTTCGTTATACATGTTCCTTATGTGTGTTCTGTATACATGTTCTGTATGTGTATTCTGTATGCGTGTTCTGTATACATGTTCTGTATGTGTGTTCTGTATACATGTTCTGTATTTGTGTTCTGTATACATGTGCTGTATGTGTGTTCTATATACATGTTCTGTATGTGTGTTCTGTCTGTGTGTTCTGTATGATGTCTGTATGTGTGTTCTGTATGCATGTTCTGTATGTGTGTTCTGCATGTGTGTTCTGTATGAGTGTTCTGTATGAGTGTTCTGTATACATGTGCTGTATGTGTGTTCTGTATGTGTGTTATGAGTGTTCTGTATGAGTGTCCTGTATACATGTTCTGTATGTGTGTTCTGTATGTGTGTTCTGTATGTGTGTTCTGTATACATGTTCTGTATGTGTGTTCTGTATACATGTTCTGTATGAGTGTTCTGTATGTGTGTTCTGTATGTGTGTTCTGTATACATGTTCCTTATGTGTGTTCTGTATAAATGTTCTGTATGTGTGTTCTGTATGCGTGTTCTGTATACATGTTCTGTATGTGTGTTCTGTATGTGTGTTCTGTATACATGTTCTGTATGAGTGTTCTGTATACATGTTCTGTATGTGTGTTCTGCATGTGTGTTCTGTATGTGTGTTCGTTATACATGTTCCTTATGTGTGTTCTGTATACATGTTCTGTATGTGTATTCTGTATGCGTGTTCTGTATACATGTTCTGTATGTGTGTTCTGTATACATGTTCTGTATTTGTGTTCTGTATACATGTGCTGTATGTGTGTTCTATATACATGTTCTGTATGTGTGTTCTGTCTGTGTGTTCTGTATGAGTGTTCTGTATACATGTTCTGTATGTGTGTTCTGCATGTGTGTTCTGTATGAGTGTTCTGTATGAGTGTTCTGTATACATGTGCTGTATGTGTGTTCTGTATGTGTGTTATGCATGAGTGTCCTGTATACATGTTCTGTATGTGTGTTCTGTATATATGTTCTGTATGAGTGTTCTGTATACATGTTCTGTATGTGTGTTCTGTATGTGTGTTCTGTATGAGTGTTCTGTATGAGTGTTCTGTATGAGTGTTCTGAATGTGTGTTCTGTATACATGTTCTGTATGAGTGTTCTGTATGAGTGTTCTGTATACATGTTCTGTATGTGTGTTCTGTATGTGTGTTCTGTATGTGTGTTCTGTATACATGTTCTGTATGAGTGTTCTGTATGAGTGTTCTGTATACATGTTCTGTATGTGTGTTCTGTATGAGTGTTCTGTATGAGTGTTCTGTATACATGTTCTGTATGTGTGTTCTGTATGTGTGTTCTGTATGTGTGTTCTGTATACATGTTCTGTATGTGTGTTCTGTATACATGTTCTGTATGAGTGTTCTGTATGTGTGTTCTGTATGTGTGTTCTGTATACATGTTCCTTATGTGTGTTCTGTATACATGTTCTGTATGTGTATTCTGTATGCGTGTTCTGTATACATGTTCTGTATGTGTGTTCTGTATACATGTTCTGTATGTGTGTTCTGTATACATGTTCTGTATGTGTGTTCTATATACATGTTCTGTATGTGTGTTCTGTATGTGTGTTCTGTATACATGTTCTGTATGTGTGTTCTGAATACATGTTCTGTATGTTGTGTTCCGTATGTTGTGTTCCGTATGTTGTGTTCCCTATGTTGTGTTCCGTATGTTGTGTTCTGTATACATGTTCTGTATGTGTGTTCTGAATACATGTTCTGTATACATGTTCTGTATGTGTGTTCTGAATACATGTTCTGTATGTTGTGTTCCGTATGTTGTGTTCCGTATGTTGTATTAAGTATGTTGTGTTCCGTATATTGTGTTAAGTATGTTGTGTTCCGTATGTTGTGTTCCGTATGTTGTATTAAGTATGTTGTGTTCCGTATATTGTGTTAAGTATGTTGTGTTCCGTATGTTGTGTTAAGTATGTGGTGTTCCGCATGTTGTGTTCCGTATGTTGTGTTCTGTATGTTGTGTTCTGTATGTTGTGTTAAGTATGTTGTGTTCCGTATGTTGTGTTCCGTATGTTGTGTTCCGTATGTTGTGTTCCGTATGTTGTGTTCCGTATGTTGTGTACTGTATGTTGTGTTCTGTATGTTGTGTTAAGTATGTTGTGTTCCGTATGTTGTGTTCCGTATGTTGTGTTAAGTATGTTGTGTTCCGTATGTTGTGTACTGTATGTTGTGTTCTGTATGTTGTGTTAAGTATGTTGTGTTCCGTATGTTGTGTTAAGTATGTTGTGTTCCGTATGTTGTGTTAAGTTTGTTGTGTTAAGTATGTTGTGTTCCATATGTTGTGTTAAGTATGTTGTGTTCCGTATGTTGTGTTAAGTATGTATGTGTATGAACTGTCCACTGCACTCCCTCCCTGCAGCCAAGCACTACTGTAAGAGCCCAGCCAGCAGCACGACTAGCAGCTACGCTCCCAGCAGCACGACGAGCAGATACGCACCCAGCAGCACGACGAGCAGATACGCTCCCAGCAGCAGCAGTCTGAGCTGCGGAGGGGGAGGAGGAGGGGGCGGCAGCAGCGCCAGCAGCACCTGCAGTAAGAGCAGCTTCGACTACACACAGGACACGGAGGCTGCTCACATGGCCGCCACGGCCATCCTCAACCTGTCCACGCGCTGCAGGGAGATGCCCCACGGCCTGGGAGGCAAGCCCCAGGACCTCCTCTCCCAGGTAGGGAGGGCTGCAGCCCAGACTCATCCATACCCACACTCCACCGCAGGTCTCGGGCGCTGCGTTGCTGTCTGTCACGCTCTCTCTCTGTCAACCACACCTTCTCTCTCTCTACCACACCTCTCTATCTCTCTCTCTACCGCACCTCTCTCTCTCTCTCTCTATTCCACACCTTCTCTCTCTCTACCACACCTCTCTCTCTCTCTCTGTCAACCACACCTTCTCTCTGTCTCTCTCTACCACACCTTCTCTCTCTCTCGCTCCCTACCACACCTCTCTATCTCTCTCTCTCGCTCCCTACCACACCTCTCCATCTCTCTCTCTACCATACCTCTCTCTCTCTATTCCACACCTTCTCGCTCTCTACCACACCTCTCTCTCTCTCTGTGTCAACCACACCTTCTCTCTGTTGCTCTCTACCACAACTCTCTCTCTCTACCACATCTCTCTCTCTACCACACCTCTCTCTCTCTCTGTCAACCACACCTTCTCTCTGTTGCTCTCTACCACACCTTCTCTCTCTACCACATCTCTCTCTCTCTACCACACCTCTCTCTCTACCACACCTTCTCTCTCTACCACACCTTCTCTCTCTACCACATCTCTCTCTACCACACCTTCTCTCTCTACCACACCTTCTCTCTCTACTACACCTTCTCTCTCTACCACACCTTCTCTCTCTACCACATCTTCTCTCTCTACCACACCTTCTCTCTCTACCACACCTCTCTCTCTACCACATCTCTCTCTCTACCACACCTTCTCTCTCTACCACACCTCTCTCTCTACCACACCTCTCTCTCTACCACATCTCTCTCTCTACCACACCTTCTCTCTCTACCACACCTCTCTCTCTACCACATCTCTCTCTCTACCACACCTTCTCTCTCTACCACACCTTCTCTCTCTACTACACCTTCTCTCTCTACCACACCCTCTCTCTCTACCACACCTTCTCTCTCTACCACATCTCTCTCTCTACCACACCTTCTCTCTCTACTACACCTTCTCTCTCTACCACACCTCTCTCTCTCTACTACACCTTCTCTCTCTCTACCACACCTTCTCTCTCTACCACATCTCTCTCTCTACCACACCTTCTCTCTCTACTACACCTTCTCTCTCTACCACACCTCTCTCTCTACCACACCTTCTCTCTCTACCACATCTCTCTCTCTACCACACCTTCTCTCTCTACTACACCTTCTCTCTCTACCACACCTCTCTCTCTACTACACCTTCTCTCTCTCTACCACACCTTCTCTCTCTACCACATCTCTCTCTCTACCACACCTTCTCTCTCTACTACACCTTCTCTCTCTACCACACCTCTCTCTCTACCACACCTTCTCTCTCTCTACCACACCTTCTCTCTCTACCACACCTTCTCTCTCTACTACACCTTCTCTCTCTACCACACCTCTCTCTCTACCACACCTCTCTCTCTACTACACCTTCTTTCTCTCTCTCTCTGCACCTCTCTTCCCTTCTCTCTCTCCGTCTCTCTGCCCTTCTTTCTCTCACTCTCTATCTCTCTCCAACTCTATCCCTTTGTCTATTTCTTTCTCCTATCTTTCATGCTTTCTTTAATGCTATTTCAATCTATCAGACTACATGTGTATTATATCTCCTATACAATAAGGATATGATCTCTTCCTTACTGCCACCCTGAGTCAGTTCAAGTGAAAAGTGGGCCCTTGTCTGATCCAGTCAGCAATGAGTCAGAGCCCTCATCCACAAGGCTAGGTGTCAGATGTCTTTCTATGCCACTTGATTTAGGCATTGCTGCTTTGCTTATCACAGAATAATGCAGTCTGGCCTAGCATCCTGTGATTATGTGTCCCATTCATTACACTGTGGAGTGCCAGGCACAGCCATGAGAGCAGCACAGCATCTGAGGCTGTGGAAGAAAGATATGCATTGTGGGCACGATGGAGTGGAGCCCTTGGCTTTTTCAGACAGCCTGGAATGGATCGATGGTTTCAGTTGCCTCTCTCTCTGTCTCTGTCTCTGTCTCTGTCTCTGTCTCTGTCTCTGTCTCTCTCTGTCTCTGTCTCTGTCTCTGTCTCTCTGTCTCTGTCTCTCTGTCTCTCTGTCTCTGTCTCTGTCTGTCTCTGTCTCTGTCTCTGTCTCTGTCTCTGTCTCTCTGTCTCTGTCTCTCTGTCTCTCTGTCTCTGTCTCTCTGTCTCTCTGTCTCTGTCTCTGTCTCTGTCTGTCTCTGTCTCTCTGTCTCTGTCTCTGTCTCTCTGTCTCTCTGTCTCTCTGTCTCTCTGTCTCTGTCTCTGTCTCTGTCTCTGTCTCTGTCTCTGTCTCTGTCTCTGTCTCTGTCTCTGTCTCTGTCTCTCTCTCTCTGCTTTGTCTCTCTCTACACCCTCTCTCTGCCTCTCTGTGTTGTCTCTCTCTCTCTCTCTCTCTCTTGTGGTCATACTCCTTTGTGGAGGTGACAGTGAGAGAGAGTGGCCACTTTGTGAGGACATGGTCTTGCTCTGTGGCAGTCCGTCTCTGTGTGAACCATCATCCTCATCATCATCACCAGCATCATCATCGCCATCATCACCATAATAATCACTAGAGCGTCGTGGGGAAATTCCATGTTCAGTACATTCATCTCCTCTTAAAGACAGTGTGGGCTGCAGAGTGGGCCAAGAAGGAGGAGAAATTAGTCTCTGCTTCACTGTCTGTCTCTCTGCTTTGTCTCTCTCAAACCTCTCTCTGTCTCTCTGCTTTGTCTCTCTCTCAACCCTCTCTCTGTCTCTCTGCTCTGTCAATCTCTCTCAACACTCTCTCTGTCTCTTTGCTTTGTCTCTCTCTCTCAACCCTCTCTCTGTCTCTCTGCTTTGTCTCTCTCTCAACCCTCTCTCTGTCTCTCTGCTTTGTCTCTCTCAACCCTCTCTCTGTCTCTCTGCTTTGTCAATATCTCTCAACCCTCTCTCTGTCTCTCTGCTTTGTATCTCTCTCTCAACCCTTTCTCTGTCTCTCTGCTTTGTCTCTCTCTCTCAACCCTCTCTCTGTCTCTCTGCTTTGTCTCTCTCTTAAACCTCTCTCTGTCTCTGCTGTGTCTCTCTGTCAACCCTCTCTCCACCCCTCTGCTTTGTCCCTCTCTCTGTCTCTCTCTCAACCCTCTCTCTGTCTCTCTGCTTTGTCTCTCTCTCACAACTCTCTCTGTCTCTCTGCTTAGTCTCTCTCTCTCACCACTCTATCTGTCCCTCTGCTTTGTCTCTCTCTCTCAACCCTCTCTCTGTCTCTCTGCTTTGTCTCTCTCTCTCAACCCTCTCTCTGTCCCTCTGCTTTGTCTCTCTCTCTCAACCCTCTCTCTGTCTCTCTGCTTTCTCTCTCTCTCAACCCTCTCTCTGTCTATCTGCTTTGTCTCTCTCTCTCAACCCTCTCTCTGTCTCTCTGCTTTGTCTCTCGCTCTCAACCTTCTCTCTGTCTCTCTGATTGATCTCTCTCTCAACCCTCTCTCTGTCTCTCTGCTTTGTCTCTCTCTTAAACCTCTCTCTGTCTCTGCTTTGTCTCTCTGTCAACCCTCTCTCCATCCCTCTGCTTTGTCCCTCTCTCTGTCTCTCTATACTTTGTCTCTCTCTCAACCCTCTCTCTGTCTCTCTCTCAACTCTCTCTCTGTCTCTTCTTTGTCTCTCTATCAACCCTGTTTCTGTCTCTCTGCTTTGTCTCTCTCTCACAACTCTCTCTGTCTCTCTGCTTAGTCTCTCTCTCTCACCACTCTATCTGTCCCTCTGCTTTGTCTCTCTCTCTCAACCCTCTCTCTGTCTCTCTGCTTTGTCTCTCTCTCTCAACCCTCTCTCTGTCCCTCTGCTTTTTCTCTCTCTCTCAACCCTCTCTCTGTCCCTCTGCTTTGTCTCTCTCTCTCAACCCTCTCTCTGTCTCTCTGCTTTCTCTCTCTCTCAACCCTCTCTCTGTCTCTCTCCCTCAACCCTCTCTCTGTCCCTCTGCTTTGTCTCTCTCTCTCAACCCTCTCTCTGTCCCTCTGCTTTGTCTCTCTCTCTCAACCCTCTCTCTGTCTCTCTGCTTTCTCTCTCTCTCAACCCTCTCTCTGTCTCTCTGCTTTGTCTCTCTCTCTCAACCCTCTCTCTGTCCCTCTGCTTTGTCTCTCTCTCTCAAACCTCTCTCTGTCTCTCTGCTTAGTCTCTCTCTCACAACTCTCTCTCTGTCTCTCTGCTTTGTCTCTCTCTCAACACTCTGTCTGTCTCTCTGCATTGTCTCTCTCTCACAACTCTCTCCGTCTCTCTGCTTTGTTTCTCTCTCAACACTCTGTCTGTCTCTCTGCATTGTCTCTCTCTCACAACTCTCTCCGTCTCTCTGCTTTGTCTCTCTCTCTCAACCCTCTCTCTGCCTCTGCTTTGTCTCTCTCTCAACCCTCTCTCTTTCTCTCTGCTTTGTCTCTCTCTCTGTCTCTCTGCTTTGTCTCTCTCTCAACCCTCTCTCTTTCTCTCTGCTTTGTCTCTCTCTCTGTCTCTTCTTTGTCCCTCTCTAAACCCTCTCTCTGTCTCTGCTTTGTCTTTCTCTCAACACTCTATCTGTATCTCTACTTTTTCTCTCTCTCTGAACTCTCTCTCTGTCTCTCTGTTTGTCTCTCTCTCTCAACTATCTCTGTCTGTCTCTCTGCATTGTCTCTCTCTCTCAACTCTCTCTGTCTCTCTGCTTTCTCTCACTCAACTCTCTTTCTCTCTACTTTGTCTCTCTGTCTCTCTGATTTGTCCCTCTCTAAACCCTCTCTCTGTATTTCTGCGTTGTTTCTCTCTCTCAACCCTCTCTCTGTCTCTCTCCCTTAACCCTCTTTCTGTCACTCTCTCTCAACCCTCTCTGTCTCTCTGCTTTCTCTTCCCAACCCTCTCTTTGTCTCTGCTTTGTCTCTCTCTCAATCCTCTCTCCGTTTCTCTGCTTTGTCTCTCTCTCAAGCCTCTCTCTGTCTCTCTGCTTTTTCAATCTCTCAAGCCTCTTTCTGTCACTCTGCTTTGTCTCTCTCTCACAACCTTCTCTCAACTCTCTCTCTGTCTCTCTGCTTTGTCTCTCTTTCAGCACTCTCTCCGTCTCTCTGCTTTGTCTCTCTCAACTTTCTCTCTGTTTCTGCTTTGTCTCTCTTTCAACTCTCTCTTTGTCTCTTCCTTTATCTCAATTCAATTCAATTCAATTCAAGGGGCTTTATTGGCATGGGAAACATGTGTTAACATTGCCAAAGCAAGTGAGGTAGATATTATACAAAAGTGAAATAAACAATACAAATTAACAGTAAACATTACACATACAGAAGTTTCAAAACAATAAAGACATTACAAATGTTATATTATATATATACAGTGTTGTAACAATGTACAAATGGTTAAAGCACACAAGTTAAAATAAATAAGCATAATGTGGGTTGGGTTGTATTTACAATGGTGTTTGTTCTTCACTGGTTGCCCTTTTCTTGTGGCAACAGGTCACAAATCTTGCTGCTGTGATGGTACACTGTGGAATTTCTCCCAGTAGATATGGGAGTTTATCAAAATTGGATTTGTTTTCGAATTCTTTGTGGATCTGTGTAATCTGAGGGAAATATGTCTCTCTAATATGGTCATACATTGGGAAGGAGGTTAGGAAGTGCAGCTCAGTTTCCACCTCATTTTGTGGGCAGTGTGCACATAGCCTGTCTTCTCTTGAGAGCCAGGTCTGCCTACGGCGGCCTTTCTCAATAGCAAGGCTATGCTCACTGAGTCTGTACATAGTCAAAGCTTTCCTTAAGTTTGGGTCAGTCACAGTGGTCAGGTATTCTGCCACTGTGTACTCTCTGTTTAGGGCCAAATAGCATTCTAGTTTGCTCTGTTTTTTTGTTAATTCTTTCCAATGTGTCAAGTAATTATCTTTTTGTTTTCTCATGATTTGGTTGGGTCTAATTGTGCTGTTGTCCTGGGGCTCTGTGGGGTGTGTTTGTGTTTGTGAACAGAGCCCTAGGACCAGCTTGCTTAGGGGACTCTTCTCTAGGTTCATCTCTCTGTAGGTGATGGCTTTGTTATGGAAGGTTTGGGAATCACTTCCTTTTAGGTGGTTGTAGAATTTAACGGCTCTTTTCTGGATTTTGATAATTAGTGGGTATCGGCCTAATTCTGCTCTGCATGCATTATTTGGTGTTCTACGTTGTACACGGAGGATATTTTTGCAGAATTCTGCATGCAGAGTCTCAATTTGGTGTTTGTCCCATTTTGTGAAATCTTGGTTGGTGAGCGGACCCCAGACCTCACAACCATAAAGGGCAATGGGCTCTATGACTGATTCAAGTATTTTTAGCCAGATCCTAATTGGTATGTTGAAATTTGTTCCTTTTGATGGCATAGAAGGCCCTTTTTGCCTTGTCTCTCAGATCGTTCACAGCTTTGTGGAAGTTACCTGTGGTGCTGATGTTTAGGCCGAGGTATGTATAGTTTTTTGTGTGCTCTAGGGCAACGGTGTCTAGATGGAATTTGTGGTTCTGGCGACTGGACCTTTTTTGGAACACCATTATTTTGGTCTTACTGAGATTTACTGTCAGGGCCCAGGTCTGACAGAATCTGTGCAGAAGATCTAGGTGCTGCTGTAGGCCCTCCTTGGTTGGTGACAGAAGCACCAGATCATCAGCAAACAGTAGACATTTGACTTCGGTTTCTAGTAGGGTGAGACCGGGTGCTGCAGACTGTTCTAGTGCCCGCGCCAATTCGTTGATATATATGTTGAAGAGGGTGGGGCTTAAGCTGCATCCCTGTCTCACCCCACGACCCTGTGTGAAGAAATGTGTGTGTTTTTTGCAGATTTTAACCGCACACTTGTTGTTTGTGTACATGGATTTTATAATGTCGTATGTTTTACACCCAACACCACTTCTCTCTCTCTCTCAACACTCTATCCGTCTCTCTGCTTTTTCTCGCCCTCAACTTTCTCTCTGTTTCTGCTTTGTCTTTCTCTCAAACCTCTCTCTTTCTCTCCGATTTGTCTCTCTCTCTCAACTCTCTCTCTGTTTCTGGTTAGTCTCTCTCTCCACTCTCTCTCTGTCTCTCTCTCAACCGTCTCTCTGTCTCTCTGCTTTGTCTCTCTCTCAACCCTCTCTCTTTCTCTCTGCTTTGTCTCTCTCTCTCAACTCTCTCTCTGGTTTGTCTCTCTCTCTCAACCCTCTCTCTGTCTCTCTGATTTGTCTCTCTCTTAACCATCTCTCATCCTCTCTGATTTGTCTCTCTGCTTTGTCTCTCTCTCAACCTTGTCTGTCATTGCTTTGTCTCTCTCTCAACCCTCTCTCTGTCTCTCTGCTTTGTCTCTCTCAACAATGTCTGTCTTTGCTTTGTCTCTCTCTCTGTCTCTCTGCTTTGTCTCTCTCACAACCTTCTCTGTCTCTCTTCCTTGTTCTCTCTCTCAACTCTCTCTCTGTCTCTCTTCCTTGTTCTCTCTCTCAACCCTATCTGTCTCTTTGCTTTGTCTCTCTCTCTCCCTCTCTCTGTATCTCTGCTTTGTCTCTCTCTCAACCTTCTTTCTGTCTCTGCTTTGTCTCGCTTTCAACCCTCTCTCGGTCTCTCTGCTTTGTCTCTCTCAACAATGTCTGTCTTTGCTTTGTCTCTCTCTCAACCCTCTCTCTGTCTCTCTGCTTTGTCTCTCTCACAACCTTCTCTGTCTCTCTTCCTTGTTCTCTCTCTCTGTCTCTCTTCCTTGTTCTCTCTCTCAACTCTCTCTCTGTCTCTCTTCCTTGTTCTCTCTCAACCCTCTCTATGTCTCTGCTTTGTCTCTTAACCCTCTCTCTGTATCTCTGCTTTGTCTCTCTCTCAACCTTCTTTCTGTCTCTGCTTTGTCTCGATTTCAACTCTCTCTCTGTCTCTCTTCCTTGTTCTCTCTCTCAACCCTCTCTATGTCTCTGCTTTGTCTCTTAACCCTCTCTCGGTCTCTCTGCTTTGTCTCTGCCTCAACCCTATCTGTCTCTTTGCTTTGTCTCTCTCTCTCAACCCTATCTGTCTCTTTGCGTTGTCTCTCTCTCTCCCTCTCTCTGTATCTCTGCTTTGTCTCTCTCTCAACTTTCTTTCTGTCTCTGCTTTGTCTCGCTTTCAACCCTCTCTCGGTCTCTCTGCTTTGTCTCTGCCTCAACCCTATCTGTCTCTTTGCTTTGTCTCTCTCTCTCAACCCTCACTCTTTCTCTCTGCTTTGTCTCTTCCTCAAACCTCTCTCTCTCTCTGCTTTATCTCTCTCTCTCTGTCTCTCTGCTTTGTCTCTCTCTCAACTCCCTCTCTTTCTCTCTGCATTGTCTCACTCAACCATCTCTCCCTGCTTTGTCTCTCCCTCAACTCTCTGTCTCTCTGCTTTGTCTCTCTCTCAACCCTTTAACTGTCGCTCTTCTTTGTCTCTCTCTCAACCCTCTCTCTGTCTCTTTGCTTTGTCCATCTCTCAACCCTTTTTCTGCCTCTCTGCTTTGTCTCTCTCTCAAACCTATCTCTGTCTCTCTGCTTTGTCTCTCTCTCAACCCTATCTCTGTCTCTCTGCTTTGTCTCTCTCTCAAACCTATCTCTGTCTCTCTGCTTTGTCTCTCTCTCAACCCTCTGTCTGTCTCTCTGCTTTGTCTCTCTCTTAAAACTCTCTCTGCCTCTGCTTCGTCTCTCTCTCAACCTTATCTGTCTCTCTGCTTTGTCTCTCCCTCAAATCTCTCTCTGTCTCTGCTTTGTCTCTCTCTTAACCCTCTCTCTTTCTCTCTGCTTTGTCTCTCTTTCAACCCTCTCTCTGTCTCTCTGCTTTGTCTCTCTCTCAACCCTCTCTCTGTCTCTCTGCTTTGTCCGTCTCTCAACCCTCTCTCTTCATCTCTGCTTTTTCTCTCCTCTCCATTCTCTCTCTCCTCTTTCCCTCCTACCATCTAATTACAGTGCTCCCTTGCTCTCTTCTCCATCCTTCTTTAATTTGATCTGCCTCTCCCTCCCTCCCTCAATCCCTCCATTTGTCCATCTCTCTGACAGAGTCCTGATGGTGACATGGATGACAGCAGTACTCTTGACCTGAGTGTGAGCCGGGGGCAGCCGGGGGGTCCGGAGGGGAGTGGCACGGTGCTGACCCCCCTGCAGCCCATGTCCACCCAGCGCCAGGCCCTGCTCAACAGCAGCCGCTGCTACCAGATGAGTGAGGCCGACTGCTGGGATCTGCCCGTGGACTACACCAAGATCAAGCGCATCACCGACGACGATCACAAAGAGGTATGGGGAAGGACCGCAGCATTATGGGTATTGTATTCATTTTTTTATTTTTTTTGTGTTCAATATTCAAATCTATTGAACAGAGTGGTGCTGTATTTTATTTCAATGTTCTCTTACAGTGGAGACACAATTCAAAGATGGTTTATGCAGAACATATTTTACTCCCTGTGAGCGTTCAATATTCCCGATTGAGCCATAGACAGAACACAGGTAATCATAGCCGCGGGAAGTAGGGGTGCTGAGGGTGCTGCAGCACCCCTGAAAAATCTGAATAAAAAAATATTTATTCACTAAAGTAGTGCACTGGGCCTTTTCTAGTATTAGCGGACTGATATAGACATCTGTAGCTCGGGCAACAACAAAACATACCAGCACCTATGCTTTGGCAAAAAAGCTAGTTGTATAATTAGGAACAGAATCCTGCAAGATTCATATGTTGGAATTGTAATAGTTGTTACCTTGTTAGTTGTTACCTTTCTCTGTGATGTCATTCTAATGGAATCCAGAAAGAACAAAACCCTGTCCTCAAACATTTACATCAAAAGATGGAAAGTTATGAGCAAAGACACAAAACATCCATATCAAGTTAAATATTTTTCTTGATCAAGTAACATGAAAACAACCACTTTTTGTGCAGTATTAATTTACCATCTTTACAAACCACTTAGTGTACATTATTGTATTGTACATAGGCTGGTCATCTAGGTTTGTAGACGTTCCGTCACCATGCAGAAAAACTATGCAAAATCAAGTACATTCAGACACCAAGTGGTTAGTGATGATGTGGTGATGTGATGATGTGATGATGTGGTGATGTGGTGATGTGATGATGTGATGATGTGGTGATGTGTTGATGTGGTGATGTGATGATGTGATGATGTGATGATGTGGATCAGTTGGTGGAGCATGGTGCGTCCAATGCTATGGTTGTTGGTTGGTTGTTGGTTGGTTGGTTGTTGGTTGTTGGTTTGAATCCCATGGGGGACCAGTATGATAATGTATGCACTCACTACTGTAAGTTGCTCTGGATAAGAGTGTCTACTGGAATGGAAAAGGAATGAATAGATCATTTCAGTCTTCACATAGGAATGAGTTACATTTGCAAAGTATTTCAAGAAACTGGAAAACATATATCAAGCAAGTATTTTTATATTCCACAAGTATTATTAGATGAACTGTTTTGTACAGATACTTATCAGACTCAAGATACAAATGCTGGTAAAACATTCAAATACATTTAATTTAGTTTAAATATTTCCCGGAACTAGTGCACTGGGCCTTTGCTAGTCCTGTATGAGCGGCCCGATATAGACGTCTTCAGAGCAGGGACATTTTTTTCTGCAAAAACATCGCAGCACCCCCACCCCCAAACTACTTCCCACGGCTATGCATGTAATGCTGATTTGACTTGGCTCACCCAGGGGAAAGGGAGGGGGGGGTATCCAGTATCCACTGATAGTCTTTCAGTGACATCTAGTGGATTCTGCTGGTACTGCATTAACTTAATGGGTGAATCTCAATTGTTTTTCTTTTATTCCTCACACCCTGCTTCTCAAGACACAGAGCAGAAGATGAGGTTCCTTCCCTCGGAGAGGCAGGGAAGGAAAAAAGAGATGAGGAATCAAGGAAATACAATTGAGATTCCCCCAATGAATCAGTGAAGCGCCCTATTGTGGATTCATGGTTGGTGAGATCACAGGAGGTTGTTGGCACCTTCATTGGGGAGGATGGGCTCGTGGTAATGACTGGAGCGGAATTCATGGAATGGTATCAAATACATCAAAATACATGGTTTCCATGTGTTTGATGCCATTCCATTCACCCCGTTCCAGCCATTATTATGAGCAATCCTCCCCTCAGCAGCCTCCTGTGGGGAGATACATTGAGGATCAGCAGCATTATATGATTAATGGCTGGTAGATCATCTTTACACCTTGTACTCTGAATCTCTGATATTACACAAAGCAAACCAAGCAGTACATTTATACATTTGCAGTGTCTGATTAAAACGCTTGAAGTTGAGGGGTTTAATCGTAAGAGTTATTGGGCTTGCTAATTGAGCATGGATTAAACAATTCCAGTATTTTGTATTTGTATTTATTATGGATCCCGATTAGCAGCTACTCTTCCTGGGGTCCAGCAAAATTAAGGCAGTTTTTACAAGTGGAGCATGAGTACACAGATTAAGAGGAGAGGGTTTCTTTGGGATAATTGCTTTATAAATATAAGTAAAAGGATCTGCTGAGTAATTTAAAAAAAAATGGGATGTGAGATGTGAATATGAATTATAATCATGCAATGAAACAAATAATCTAGGACGTGCAATATGAATCTATGGTCTCCATTGTGACATGATGTAGTCTTCTTTTCTTTCATCCCTCCACCAGGAGGAGGACCTGGACCCGTTCCAGGACCTTCTAGATGAGCATCACTACGGAGGGGACGTGACCATGCCCAGCCCAAAACACAAGTACGCCCCCTGCAAGGAGGGCAAGGAGGAGCTCATCACGTAAGGCCAAAACAAGCTTATTTCCTCATCACCTCGTTACTACTTTACAGCCTTTATACCTTTACCTAGTGATCATTTTCCTCATCTAATGTTATCATTGTGTGTAATCTAATGTTATCATTGTGTGTAATCTAATGTCATCATTGTGTGTAATCTAATGTTATCCGTGTGTGTAATCTAATGTCATCATTGTGTGTAATCTAATGTTATCATTGTGTGTAATCTAATGTCATCATTGTGTGTACTCTAATGTCATCATTGTGTGTACTCTAATGTCATCATTGTGTGTAATCTAATGTCATCATTGTGTGTAATCTAATGTCATCATTGTGTGTACTCTAATGTCATTATTGTGTGTAATCTAATGTCATCATTGTGTGTAATCTAATGTTATCATTGTGTGTAATCTAATGTTATCATTGTGTGTACTCTAATGTCATCATTGTGTGTACTCTAATGTTATCATTCTGTGTAATTTAAATCAGGGGCGCAACTTTGGTTTTAGAAGTGGGGGGAATATTATAATTATTATTATTATATTCTTTATCCAGTCGGATTAACACTCCAAATAGTTTACCCGACCGCATGGTCCTAAAGCACACCGTAGCCTCGTTTTGTATCACATTCCATTGATAAAACTGGGGCGGACAAAAATGCAATTTCAGAATGTGAGCGGGACATGTCCCTCCGTCCCCAGTGAAAGTTGCGCCCCTGAATCTAATGTCATCATTGTGTTATCTACTGTCATCCTTGTGTGTTTGTGTGTTCTCTAGTCTCTCCAGCTACCAGCTAGCTGACAAAAGCATCTGCAGTATGATGATGACCAATGTGTGTTCTCTAGTCTCTCCAGCTACCAGCTAGCTGACAAAAGCATCTGCAGTATGATGATGACCAATGTGTGTTCTCTAGTCTCTCCAGCTACCAGCTAGCTGACAAAAGCATCTGCAGTATGATGATGACCAATGTGTGTTCTCTAGTCTCTCCAGCTACCAGCTAGCTGACAAAAGCATCTGCAGTATGATGATGACCAATGTGTGTTCTCTAGTCTCTCCAGCTACCAGCTAGCTGACAAAAGCATCTGCAGTATGATGATGACCAATGTGTGTTCTCTAGTCTCTCCAGCTACCAGCTAGCTGACAAAAGCATCTGCAGTATGATGATGACCAATGTGTGTTCTCTAGTCTCTCCAGCTACCAGCTAGCTGACAAAAGCATCTGCAGTATGATGATGACCAATGTGTGTTCTCTAGTCTCTCCAGCTACCAGCTAGCTGACAAAAGCATCTGCAGTATGATGATGACCAATGTGTGTTCTCTAGTCTCTCCAGCTACCAGCTAGCTGACAAAAGCATCTGCAGTATGATGATGACCAATGTGTGTTCTCTAGTCTCTCCAGCTACCAGCTAGCTGAAAAAAGCATCTGCAGTATGATGATGACCAATGTGTGTTCTCTAGTCTCTCCAGCTACCAGCTAGCTGACAAAAGCATCTGCAGTATGATGATGACCAATGTGTGTTCTCTAGTCTCTCCAGCTACCAGCTAGCTGACAAAAGCATCTGCAGTATGATGATGACCAATGTGTGTTCTCTAGTCTCTCCAGCTACCAGCTAGCTGACAAAAGCATCTGCAGTATGATGATGACCAATGTGTGTTCTCTAGTCTCTCCAGCTACCAGCTAGCTGACAAAAGCATCTGCAGTATGATGATGACCAATGTGTGTTCTCTAGTCTCTCCAGCTACCAGCTAGCTGACAAAAGCATCTGCAGTATGATGATGACCAATGTGTGTTCTCTAGTCTCTCCAGCTACCAGCTAGCTGACAAAAGCATCTGCAGTATGATGATGACCAATGTGTGTTCTCTAGTCTCTCCAGCTACCAGCTAGCTGACAAAAGCATCTGCAGTATGATGATGACCAATGTGTGTTCTCTAGTCTCTCCAGCTACCAGCTAGCTGACAAAAGCATCTGCAGTATGATGATGACCAATGTGTGTTCTCTAGTCTCTCCAGCTACCAGCTAGCTGACAAAAGCATCTGCAGTATGATGATGACCAATGTGTGTTCTCTAGTCTCTCCAGCTACCAGCTAGCTGACAAAAGCATCTGCAGTATGATGATGACCAATGTGTGTTCTCTAGTCTCTCCAGCTACCAGCTAGCTGACAAAAGCATCTGCAGTATGATGATGACCAATGTGTGTTCTCTAGTCTCTCCAGCTACCAGCTAGCTGACAAAAGCATCTGCAGTATGATGATGACCAATGTGTGTTCTCTAGTCTCTCCAGCTACCAGCTAGCTGACAAAAGCATCTGCAGTATGATGATGACCAATGTGTGTTCTCTAGTCTCTCCAGCTACCAGCTAGCTGACAAAAGCATCTGCAGTATGATGATGACCAATGTGTGTTCTCTAGTCTCTCCAGCTACCAGCTAGCTGACAAAAGCATCTGCAGTATGATGATGACCAATGTGTGTTCTCTAGTCTCTCCAGCTACCAGCTAGCTGACAAAAGCATCTGCAGTATGATGATGACCAATGTGTGTTCTCTAGTCTCTCCAGCTACCAGCTAGCTGACAAAAGCATCTGCAGTATGATGATGACCAATGTGTGTTCTCTAGTCTCTCCAGCTACCAGCTAGCTGACAAAAGCATCTGCAGTATGATGATGACCAATGTGTGTTCTCTAGTCTCTCCAGCTACCAGCTAGCTGACAAAAGCATCTGCAGTATGATGATGACCAATGTGTGTTCTCTCGTCTCTCCAGCTACCAGCTAGCTGACAAAAGCATCTGCAGTATGATGATGACCAATGTGTGTTCTCTCGTCTCTCCAGCTACCAGCTAGCTGAAAAAAGCATCTGCAGTATGATGATGACCAATGTGTGTTCTCTAGTCTCTCCAGCTACCAGCTAGCTGACAAAAGCATCTGCAGTATGATGATGACCAATGTGTGTTCTCTAGTCTCTCCAGCTACCAGCTAGCTGACAAAAGCATCTGCAGTATGATGATGACCAATGTGTGTTCTCTAGTCTCTCCAGCTACCAGCTAGCTGACAAAAGCATCTGCAGTATGATGATGACCAATGTGTGTTCTCTAGTCTCTCCAGCTACCAGCTAGCTGACAAAAGCATCTGCAGTATGATGATGACCAATGTGTGTTCTCTAGTCTCTCCAGCTACCAGCTAGCTGACAAAAGCATCTGCAGTATGATGATGACCAATGTGTGTTCTCTAGTCTCTCCAGCTACCAGCTAGCTGACAAAAGCATCTGCAGTATGATGATGACCAATGTGTGTTCTCTAGTCTCTCCAGCTACCAGCTAGCTGACAAAAGCATCTGCAGTATGATGATGACCAATGTGTGTTCTCTAGTCTCTCCAGCTACCAGCTAGCTGACAAAAGCATCTGCAGTATGATGATGACCAATGTGTGTTCTCTAGTCTCTCCAGCTACCAGCTAGCTGACAAAAGCATCTGCAGTATGATGATGACCAATGTGTGTTCTCTAGTCTCTCCAGCTACCAGCTAGCTGACAAAAGCATCTGCAGTATGATGATGACCAATGTGTGTTCTCTAGTCTCTCCAGCTACCAGCTAGCTGACAAAAGCATCTGCAGTATGATGATGACCAATGTGTGTTCTCTAGTCTCTCCAGCTACCAGCTAGCTGACAAAAGCATCTGCAGTATGATGATGACCAATGTGTGTTCTCTAGTCTCTCCAGCTACCAGCTAGCTGACAAAAGCATCTGCAGTATGATGATGACCAATGTGTGTTCTCTAGTCTCTCCAGCTACCAGCTAGCTGACAAAAGCATCTGCAGTATGATGATGACCAATGTGTGTTCTCTAGTCTCTCCAGCTACCAGCTAGCTGACAAAAGCATCTGCAGTATGATGATGACCAATGTGTGTTCTCTAGTCTCTCCAGCTACCAGCTAGCTGACAAAAGCATCTGCAGTATGATGATGACCAATGTGTGTTCTCTAGTCTCTCCAGCTACCAGCTAGCTGACAAAAGCATCTGCAGTATGATGATGACCAATGTGTGTTCTCTAGTCTCTCCAGCTACCAGCTAGCTGAAAAAAGCATCTGCAGTATGATGATGACCAATGTGTGTTCTCTAGTCTCTCCAGCTACCAGCTAGCTGACAAAAGCATATACAGTATGATGATGACCAATGTGTGTTCTCTAGTCTCTCCAGCTACCAGCTAGCTGACAAAAGCATCTGCAGTATGATGATGACCAATGTGTGTTCTCTAGTCTCTCCAGCTACCAGCTAGCTGACAAAAGCATCTGCAGTATGATGATGACCAATGTGTGTTCTCTAGTCTCTCCAGCTACCAGCTAGCTGACAAAAGCATCTGCAGTATGATGATGACCAATGTGTGTTCTCTAGTCTCTCCAGCTACCAGCTAGCTGACAAAAGCATCTGCAGTATGATGATGACCAATGTGTGTTCTCTAGTCTCTCCAGCTACCAGCTAGCTGACAAAAGCATCTGCAGTATGATGATGACCAATGCGCAAGACCTCAAGTAAGCAGAACCTTATTCCTTCAATGTCTCTGATATACAGTAGACCTTTATGAGTTTTATATTTTAGTCTCTAGTTTCACAGCACACCAATAGCCTGATAGTGTCGATGCTGTCAGCTTTGGTATTACCCTGTCCCCTGTAGTCACGCTCCTTGTCCCCTCTCTGTCCCAGGTGTCCCACTCCAGGATGTGACGGGTCTGGACACATCACTGGGAACTACGCCTCGCACAGGAGGTAGCTTGCACACCATCATAATGACAAAAAGACACGCAGTACATTCAGCAGCCCCCAACACCTCAGATTGTAGTGCAGGGCGAGGCTAGTATATACATATACACTACCGTTCAAAAATTTGGGGTCAGTTAGAAATGTCCTTGTTTTTGAAAGAAAAGCACTATTTTGTTCATTAAAATAACATCCAATTGATCATAAATAAAGCTGGAAATGGCAGTTTTTTTAATGGAATATCTACATAGGCGTACAGAGGCCTATTATCAGCAACCATCACTCCTGTGTTCCAATGGCACGTTGTGTTAGCTAATCCAAGTTTATCATTTTAAAAGGCTAATTGATCATTAAAAAAAACTTTTGCAATTATGTTAGCACAGCTGAAAACTGTTGTCCTGATTAAAGAAGCAATAAAACTGTCCTCCTTTAGACTAGTTGAGTATCTGGAGCATCAGCATTTGTGGGTTTGATTACAGGCTCAAAATGGCCAAAATCAAAAATCTTTCTTCTGAAACTCGTCAGTCTATTCTTGTTCGGAGAAATGAAGGCTATTCCAAGCGAGAAATTTCCAAGAAACTGAAGATCTCATACAACGCGTGTACTACTCCCTTCACAGAACAGCGCAAACTGCCTATAACCAGAATAGAAAGAGGAGTGGGAGGCCCCAGTGCACAACTGAGCAAGAGGACAAGTACATCTAGTTTGAGAACACCAGTCTCAATGTCAACAGTGAAGAGGCGACTCCGGGATGCTGGCCTTCTAGGCAGAGTTCCTCTGTCCAGTGTCTGTGTTCTTTTGCCCAGTCTGAGATATGGCTTTTTCTTTCAACTCTGCCTAGATGGCCAGCATCCTCTTCACTGTTGACATTGAGACTGGTGTTTTGCGGGTACTATTTCATGAAGCTGCCTGTTGAGGACTTGTGAGGTGTCTGTTTCTCGAACTAGACACTCTAATGTACTTGTCCTCTTGCTCAGATGTGCATTGGGGCCTCCCACTCCTCTTTCCATTCTGGTTAGAGCCAGTTTCCGCTGTTCTGTGAAGGGAGTAGTACACAGCATTTTACGCCCATGTTGACTCCAATGCTTCCGACAGTTGTGTCAAGTTGGCTGGATGTCCTTTGGATGGTGGACCATTCTTGATACCCACAGGAAACTGTTGAGCGTGAAAAACCCAGCAGTTCTTGACACACTCGAACCGGTGCACCTGGCACCTACTACCATACCCCGTTCAAAGGCACTTAAATATTTAGTCTTGCCCATCCACGCATTGAATGGCGCACATACACAATCCATGTCTTAAGGCTTAAACATCCTTCTTTAACCTGTCTCCTCCCCTTCATCTACACTGGTTGAAGAGGATTTAAGAGGTGACATCAATAAGGGATCATAGCTTTCACCTGGTCAGTCTGCTACAGTATGTCATGGATGTCCTAATGTTTTGTACACTAAGTGTACAGTATATGACATATTTTGTATACCTGACAGCTGGATTGGTGTGTGGATTGTTTAGACTTATCTGTTTTCAGTTCCACTAAGCTCTGATAGTAATTTATAACCGTCTATAAATGTCTTTGTATAGACCCTTTTCCGTACACGACACACTGACGTCATGCATAGATGCGCGCAACTCTTGTCGGCAGTGAAAAAGCCACCGTCATCTGTGCCCATTCAACATCGCCTAGATTACATTTTTTATTACTTCTAATAAAATGGGCTTCTCATACGCTTACAATTAGGTTTTGATTTTTGCTTTAACAGTCGCTTAGATTGCATTTGGTTGTGATCTTTGCAAAATATCTAATTTGGAAAGTAGTAGTAGTAGTAGTAGTAGTAGTTGTTAGCTAGAATGCTAAAGCTCATCGATATAGGCTGTAGCAAAAGCTAGCCAAAGAGCCATTTTACTGGTTGAAGTGGTAAGTATAATGCAGTTGACTTGTGATGATGACACAGACATTATATTAAGCAGGGCATTCATACAAGCCTTAAAATACAATTACAATCCAAAAGGAGTGTGAAATTCACTCATAAGCAACATCTAAATAGAGGCTTTTTTTGCTGGCGGTCTATAAGAACTCCCCCTTCAAATCAAATTTGATTGGTCACATACACATATTTAGCAATGTTATTGTGGGTGTAGCAAAATGCTTGTGTTTCTAGCTCCAACAGTGCAGTAATATCTAACAATTCACAACAATACACACAAATCTAAAAGTAAAAGAATGTAATTAAGAAACATATAAATATTAGGATGAGCAATGTCGGAATGGCATTGACTAAAATACAGTAGAATAGCTCCAACTTGCAGGCATCGCCCTCTTGACACAGAAAGGGGTCTATAGGCTACATGGTTTGTCTTGAAATCATCTGAAACTGACTTTACAGATTCTGAGAAGTGATGAACTCCACATGCACTGACGTTGTAATCATACTCTTAAGATGGTAGTGAACTGCACAAGACCTTTCCCCTCTAGTCTGTCAGGCTGTCCACGGGCCAAGAAGAGCGGGATCAAGATACTGCACAGCAAGGAGGACAAGGACGACCAGGAGCCAATCAGGTGTGGCTTTGGAAGGGATGGATAGTGTATCGTATCTTGTTAATTTGTCATATTCTCGAAGCCATAGTCCTGTATTTCACCTCATATTTCCCTACAGCCAGGGTGGTACACGTAGTGAGTACAGTACAGTAAGATTATCTTTCAGATACTTCTGGCATTTGGTAAAGTATTGCCATAAAATTAAGTGAATATTACCTTGCCGCGAATCACCCAATCACCCATTCACCCAATCACCCAATCACCCAATCTCTGCAAAACTGTTGCTGTTGCTGCCACCTCTATCCCTGCGATGTTCACTGGATCTACAGTATCATCATCATTAACATTTCAATCATAATTAACACTGATCTCCCCACTGCCGGGGAGGAGCGGTCCCCAGACACGCTGTGCTCATTCTAAATCAGCCCAAATGTCACTCTGAAGGACATACCAATGTAAAACCACGGGTAAATGTTATAACCTGGGGGATGGTTTTTATTAGAGTAGCTAATATTTTTCTAGTAATTTCACTGTGAATCACAGTTAGCAGGTGCAGGTGTGCTGCAGGTGAGATGAGCGAGGTTGTGACCCCTCCTTTCCCCAGGTGTCCCGTCCCAGGCTGTGACGGACAGGGTCATGTGACGGGGAAGTACGCGTCCCACCGCAGCGCGTCAGGCTGCCCCCTGGCGGCCAAACGGCAGAAGGACGGCTACGTTAACGGCTCCCAGTTTGCCTGGAAGTCCGGGAAGACAGATGGCATGTCGTGCCCAACCCCGGGCTGCGATGGATCGGGACATGTCAGTGGGAGCTTCCTGACACATCGGAGGTGGGTGCGGCTCTGCACGGCTGTGATGTACACAAGCAACTGTGTATAAATGTATAATCAAGTACCAGATCAAGAATGTAAATGATGTGCTTGAGACCAGCGTTGGAGTCATGTCATGTGATTTTATTCACCAGTCTCTCTGGCTGTCCCCGTGCCACCTCTGCCATGAAGAAAGCCAGAATGACTGGAGTTGAAATGTTGACAATCAAGCAACGGGCAAGCAAAGGTAAGCTAACGCTCTAATACCAGCAGGAACTAGGCCACTAGCTGGTTTACTCAACAAATATTCAAGCTTAATCAAATATTAAATTCCAATTCATATTTCCTTTCTTCTAGGAATAGAAAAAGATGAGGAAATCAAACAGCTGGATGAAGAAATCAAAGATCTAAACGAATCGAACAATCAAGTGGAATCAGACATGATTAAACTTAGGACACAAGTAAGATTCATTCATTATTCATTTGAGATTCATTCATTATTATTCATTATTTATTATAGGGTAGTAAGTAAGGCTGAGTTTGGGCAAATTTTGAAACAGGTTGCTGGATTAAAGCTTAGACGTTGATGTTTCAACCCCCCAAGTAACTGCGATACGAAAATGGCATGCATATTAGGAAGTGCCTCAGTGTCAGTCAAAACCCTCTTGTCAAACTGAATATCACAGTGCTTCATCTAAATACAATGTCTTTTTCCCCTTTCCCAGATCACCACTATGGAGACTAACCTGAAGTCCATAGAGGACGAGAACAAAGTGATTGAGCAGCAGAATGACTCCCTACTGCACGAGCTAGCCAACCTCAGCCACTCTCTCATCAACAGCTTAGCTAATATCCAGCTCCCACATATGGTACGTACCAACACAACCTGGCACAACCTGGCACCACCTGGCCTATAACAGTTACTGTCAGACAAGCACTGTATCAACTAATGATCTAAGCTGCATTTACATTTTCTGGATAAGCACTTTGTGACATCTGAGCTGGATAAGCACTTTGTGACATCTGAGCTGGATAAGCACTTTGTGACATCTGAGCTGGATAAGCACTTTGTGACATCTGAGCTGGATAAGCACTTTGTGACATCTGAGCTGGATAAGCACTTTGTGACATCTGAGCTGGATAAGCACTTTGTGACATCTGAGCTGGATAAGCACTTTGTGACATCTGAGCTGGATAAGCACTTTGTGACATCTGAGCTGGATAAGCACTTTGTGACATCTGAGCTGGACAAGAACTTTGTGACATCTGCTGATGTAAAAGGGGCTTTATAAATACATTTGATTTCATTTAATTTAGTGGACACTCTTATCCAGAGCGACAGTTAGTGCATTCATCTTAAGATAGCTAGGTGGGATAACCACATGTCACAGTCATAGTAAGTACACTTCTCCTCAGTAAAGTAGCTATCAGCAGAGTCAGAGCTACTAAGGTGGGGGGATGCCATAGAAATAAAGAAAAGGGTTACGGGGGAATAGGATGTGGGGTTAGGGAATAAAGAGATCGTAGATGGTACACTTGAGAGCATGCCAATTTCATGTTCCATAATTGGAAGTGTGTTGAAACCACTGAGCTATAAAAGAACGGTTGAAACCCAGGGCCATTTGTATTTGATTAGTCAATGTAACCGAGTTAAAACAAGACATGGTCATATCATGATATCGGCTTATTCCACTCATTCTACCAAATTGGATATGTTTATTTCCATAGTGATTGTTTGCTGATGCCTGAAATGGAACACTTGAAACATATGAAAATATACATGTTATGTAATGCTGTAAAAATCATTGCAAAGAGTAACTGACATAAGGGCAGACTCCAATGACATAGTTGGGTTTCCTCATCTGCTTCTTTCTGTTTGTCACTTATTTTCTCAGCTGTTCATGGGCTTCTGTGCTACAACACTTCCCTTACAGACTAGTAATTACTAATGCCCCCCCCCCCCCCCCCCCCGCTGCCTTGTTGTGTCATGTGCCTGTATTATCCAATAACACCTCTTGTGTATGAAGACGAACAGGGCTGATTGGATACTGCCTGATCTAAAAGGCACCAAAGTTGCTTATTAATAACTGAAATCCCTCCCTCTGAATATGGCTCCCTGTTCGCCACCGATTCCCGCAAGGGGATCACGTTTTATTACGGTTATAACGCATTTTGCTAGTGTGGAGCCATATCCGTTTGTGCCTTAGCTAACTGACATAGTCATTGTTATGCCAAACGTCATGATATGACAACAACTATTAGCAAGATAGCACAAAAAGATCTGCGAC
The DNA here is from genome assembly GCF_045679555.1 of Salvelinus alpinus. Lineage (NCBI taxonomy): Eukaryota > Metazoa > Chordata > Actinopteri > Salmoniformes > Salmonidae > Salvelinus > Salvelinus alpinus. Next base: position 16,185,712 of record NC_092093.1, on the reverse strand, counting down.
CAGGCTAGAATGTTGCTCCTTTTTGTACAGCAGGCTAATAGAATTCTATCTCTATTCTCTTCACACCTCTTCCTGTAGAAACCGATGCCACAGAAAGAGGCCCCAGTTAAACATAGCTGCTGTTTACAGATGCCCCACAGAGTAAGAGATTCCATTTCATAGTCTAATTATTATCCTTTAATTCTGCACTATCATCACCTTCCTCCCTTTAGTGTTCCTCCTATACTCGTGAACACTCTGTGTATGCATCACAATTATCCATACATGTTGCTGCGTTATACTATGATTCAAGTGTCCCATGACATAAGGCAGTGGTCATGTTGGAGTAACACAACAAGCCATATTTAAACTGTATTATAACCCAGTTATAGGACCAAGTTTGTTCAGCCCACTATTGCATAATTCAATGTCTCTTTGTCTTCTCCTGTTACATTGTGTCTTCCTGTCTGAGAAATGGCTCCCACAACTCCCACGTTACATTAGCTCATTTATGTATGTAATGTCATCATTTCCACTGCATAAGCTAAGCATCAAACATCCATCCATTCCATGAGATGATCAAAATAATCTACACTGACTAGGGATGGTTTGGAGTTGCATTAGATGAACTGTACTGTACATATGACTATGGAAATTGTCAGATTTTATTAATTTGATTAAGTATTGTATATACACACTTAGTACAACCCAACCACACTGTGTTAGTACAACCCCACTATACTGTATTAGTACAACCTCACTATACTGTGTTAGTACAACCCCACTATACTGTATTAGTACAACCTCACTATACTGTGTTAGTACAACCCCACTATACTGTATTAGTACAACCTCACTATACTGTGTTAGTACAACCCCACTATACTGTAGTATGAGTACAACCTCACTATACTGTGTTAAGTACAACCCCACTATACTGTGTTAGTACAACCTCACTATACTGTGTTAGTACAACCCCACTATACTGTGTTAAGTACAACCTCACTGAATACTGTGTTAGTACAACCCCACTATACTGTGTTAAGTAGCAACCCCCACTATACTGTGTTAGTACAACCCCACTATACTGTGTTAGTACAACCTCACTATACTGTGTTAGTACAACCTCACTATACTGTGTTAGTACAACCCCACTATACTGTGTTAGTACAACCCCACTATACTGTGTTAGTACAACCCCACTATACTGTGTTAGTACAACCCCACTATACTGTGTTAGTACAACCTCACTATACTGTGTTAGTACAACCCCACTATACTGTGTTAGTACAACCCCACTATACTGTGTTAGTACAACCCCACTATACTGTGTTAGTACAACCTCACTATACTGTGTTAGTACAACCTCACTATACTGTGTTAGTACAACCTCACTATACTGTGTTAGTAAAACCCCACTATACTGTGTTAGTACAATCCCACTATACTGTGTTAGTACAACCTCACTATACTGTGTTAGTACAACCTCTCTATACTGTGTTAGTACAACCCCACTATACTGTGTTAGTACAACCCCACTATACTGTGTTAGTACAACCTCACTATACTGTGTTAGTACAACCCCACTATACTGTGTTAGTACAACCTCATATACTGTGTTAATACAACCCACCATACTGTCCTGACAATGTTTGCAGCTGTCAATGTCCTTCCCTGATCAATTTTCATTTCCCTCCATTCTCTCTGAAAACAAAATGAATTGACCATCACAATGAAACCATACTGAATCTGACTGCTGTACGTACACTATGCACCACTGTCCTTATTGGTGTTTTTCCCCCCTCACAGGAGCCAATGAATGAACAAAACTTTGACACTTATGTGAGTACTTTGACAGACATGTACACCCATCAGGACCAATACCAGAGTCCAGAGAACAAGGAACTATTGGAGAACATCAAACAAGCAGTGCAAGGCATCCAAGTGTAGTAGCCTATCTTCTGGCCAAAAGGCCCAGTCTGAGGCCAAATCAAATGATGTTAAAGCAACAAATAAAAGTCAAAAGAGAATGGATTATGATTGTTGCTGCTGTAATTTACCGTAGTATTTATTTTATTCATTATGCTGTAATGCTCTGAGCTCCATTGTAATGGGTTTTTTGCCTTGCTTTAAAAATAGTTCCCAATGGCAAAAGTTTCAAAGAACATTCCCGTTTTGTACATTTTCATATGACCTAATATAATGTGATGTACTGTTTATAGCTGCTAATGTATGCACATTTTAGTGTATATGTATTTATTAATTGTAAGCTTGTATCATTCATTATTTTAACGATATTGATAAAAAGGACAAAACTGAGTGCCACGGGCGGGGAGCCAGATGAGGGCAATGTGAGGACCAATCAAAACTGAGTGCCACGGGTGGGGAGCCAGATGAGGGCAATGTGAGGACCAATCATTTTTAGATAAGCTTTTCTCTAAGTATGTCATAGAAAACAAAAATGACCTTTGGTGTGAAGATTGTTTAAATGGATGTAAATGTATTGATTTTTGTAACAATGTTTGAAAAACTCTTTGTCTTCAGTGGTCTGTGTGAACACTAATAATAATGTCTGTGTTTAAATCAAGTCTAAGAAGAAACCATGTATAAATATGACACATTTGAAACATCATGACACGGAAACTACTAACTGGTACAACTCCCATAACCTAGAAGGACTATACTTCATTTAGTTGGAAATAAAAAGACTTAGTAATCTGTGTTGTTAAAAACACACAGCGAGATGTCCAACTCCCATAACCTAGAAGGACTATACTTCATTTAGTTTGAAATTAAAATACTTAGTTATCTGTGTTGTTAAAAACACACAGCGAGATGTCCAACGACCAATGGCTATGGAAAATATAAAGGAGACAATCTAGCATTACTCATTTATTTTAATTCTATTGAATACTTAGTAGGACCACTTATCAGCAATATTGGTATAACAATGATTACACCACTTGTTTAGATATGGGATGCAATCGATATAGAAAAAGTTTGGGTATATGCAATTTCTTATAAATGAAATTATAGCTGATAAAAATCTTTTTACTAACAATGTAAATGTATTAAGTTTTGTATAAATCTTTTAATACAATCATGTTTTAGGAATTCAACATGGGGAGATCAGTTCCAAAATGAACGATGGATGAGTTAATGAGTTTCGTTCTTTTCGTGTTAAATTTTGCACAGGGACACCTTTGTTTCCATGTTTTGATGTTTTGATTGAAACTTAAAGAGGTACTTGAAAGCTCAAATTGATGGTCAGAGGTTTTGTAGAAAAGTTATCTTTATAAAGGCTGATTGATGCGCTCGACTTACAGGGTCAACGTCCTTCATTAATCATAGTATATTATTGCACTTGTTCAGTTGAAATGTCTTTGCGATCATGCATCTATGTGTCTGAGCCACAACACATTACATGAGATAAAGACTGCTCTTTGATTCAGTCCTAAAAGTGGATATATTGGTAAAAAAATATGTTATTGATATCAAATATAACAGCAAAGAATGCTAACCAACAACAGTGATATTGGTAATAGTGGTCCGTGATTGTTTCTATGATTGATGACAATTTCATGAGTAAATTGCAATCACTTTCTAGGAGACACCCGTAATAAATGTATTCATAGTACTTAAAGGCCCAATGCAGTCAAAAACATGATTTTTCTGTGTTTCATATATATTTCCGCACAATGAGTTTGGAATAATACTGTGAAATTGTGAAAATTATGATAATGCCCTTTTCGTGTAAGAGCTGTTTTAAAAGACAGCCTGAAATTTCTGCCTGTTTTGGTGGGATGGAGTTTTGGCCATAAATTAGTTAAAAGACTAATAAGAAAGCGAGTTCCAAATCTCTCTGCCAATAACAGCTAGTTTTCAGTTTTCCCTTCCCCACTCAGACCACTCCCAGACAGTCCAAGAAAAATTATTGCTTGAGAAATTGCTCTTTGCTGAGAAGCTATTTTTGTTTATTTTTGACCATTTTAATTGAAAACAATCACAGTAACCTACTTGTTGCCCAGAAAGGATTTGATATTGAGATAAAAACAGCTGAATTTGACCTTTAAAAACACCATTCTAATGCAATGTAAGTGTCAATGTCAGCCCCCTATAATGCCGTTATCTTTTAAACATCAGCCAACTGCAGTAATCTATCCTTACATAGTATGTGCTTATTACTAATTCAATTTCCTCTACAAATTGGCATTACCATGTGACTTGCACTTGCTGAAGATGACTCTACTAATGGATTATAAATGTGTTCTTTAATACAGTTTATCGTGCATGCACTTAATGCGAGTATGAATATGGGTAAATAGAGAGAATGATTCACGTAAGACGTTTGTGGAAGTAAGTTAGTGTGTGGAGTCAACGAGACAGAGCTCCGTGAGTCAAGTTCACTTCAGACATCCCTTTTTGATAGTCAACCTGAGGGTGCTATAGTCATTGACCTGATCTCACAGGTGGAATGTGGACTTCTACTAGACTAGAGGTCCACATTCCATATGACTCCTCATGTCCGTGTCTAAAGCTTTGTGTCAGCAGCTTATTGCCAATATAGCAAAGCTTTAGATAGATCGACAGCTTCTACTATTTTTCTTTAGTCAATTATTCTTACTAATACAAAGGAAATGGGAATTTTAAGCACAAATCTGCTGCTCACCAACAGTCAGTTCATATTGTAATATCAAATGTTAAAGTTTATCTGTAATTATTTACATACAGAACACTAACATGTCACATGCTAGAATGCAGAATAATTTTCGTATGAATATTTGGGAATTCATGAATTTATTAAACTGCTACAATTATAATTTATTTTGAGTAATGCTTTGATGAAAATTATTTTATACAAAATGTATTTCCTTCTCTCCTTTCCCCTGTCCCCTCTTGCAAACTTTCCAACTTAATTTTGGTACCACATGGCATGATTTTTGTTGATCTATAATTTTTGTTGTATATGTTTAAAATCACATGTTGCTATGATATTTCATTTGAAATTGTGACGTTTGTACGATTTTTATCATGCTGGTGTTAACATCTCTTACTCTGAATAAAACTTGTGTTGCAACACTAACTTGTACTGTTTCCTAAAATGATTGCCTCAAACATTGTTGAAGACATACAGTATGAGAAGAGAAATAGCCTAGTCAGAGAGCATTGGTGCAGAGTCACTTACCTGACTTGATCAGAGCATGGTGCAAGTTATGTGAAGCTAGCCACAAAAACGATTAGCCACAATAGTGGAATTTGGAGTTTGCCTTTAAAATAAATAAAAGTCATGCAAATAATAGAATTTGTGGAATCATGCCATAATGGAATAGATGATGCTAAACGAGGTTGGAATGTTCTTATATAAATTCAACAAAAGACAAAAATCTGTTAATTTGACAAAAATCTGTTGAAACCACATTGGATGTATTAGACTTTAGAATAGCATTAGGGGCATACTTATTTCACTGTACAGCATCATCTCCTGGCTTAGGAAGGCCACCAAAAATTCTGAGATTTCCATACCCAACTATAACACTTTCCGTCAAGATAGAACTGCCAAAGGGGGAGGAGTTGCAATCTACTGCAGAGATAGCCTGCAAAGTTCTGTCATACTTTCCAGGTCTATGCCCAAACAGTTCGAACTTCTAATTTTAAAAATTAATCTCTCCAGAAATAAGTCTCTCACTGTTGCCGCCTGCTACCGACCCCCCTCAGCTCCCAGCTGTGCCCTGGACACCATCTGTGAATTGATCGCTCCCCATCTAGCTTCAGAGTTTGTTCTGTTAGGTGACCTAAACTGGGATATGCTTAACACCCCGGCAGTCCTACAATCCAAGCTTGATGCCCTCAATCTCACACAAATCATCAAGGAACCCACCAGGTACAACCCTAAATCCGTAAACATGGGCACCCTAATAGACATTATCCTGACCAACCTGCCCTCCAAATACACCTCTGCTGTCTTCAATCAAGATCTCAGCGATCACTGCCTCATTGCCTGTATCCGCCACGGGTCCGCGGTCAAACGACCACCCCTCATCACTGTCAAACGCTCCCTAAAACACTTCTGCGAGCAGGCCTTTCTAATCGACCTGGCCCGGGTACCCTGGAAGGATATTGACCTCATCCCTTCAGTTGAGGATGCCTGGTCATTCTTTAAATGTTACTTCCTCACCATATTAGACAAGCATGCTCCGTTCAAAAAATGCAGAACCAAGAACAGATATAGCCCTTGGTTCACTCCAGACCTGACTGCCCTCGACCAGCACAAAAACATCCTGTGGCGAACTGCAATAGCATCGAAGAGCCCCCGCGATATGCAACTGTTCAGGGAAGTCAGGAACCAATACACGCAGTCAGTCAGGCAAGCAAAGGCCAGCTTTTTCAAGCAGAAATTTGCATCCTGTAGCTCTAACTCCAAAAAGTTCTGGGATACTGTAAAGTCCATGGAGAACAAGAGCACCTCCTCCCAGCTGCCCACTGCACTGAGGCTAGGTAACACGGTCACCACCGATAAATCCGTGATAATCGAAGACTTCAACAAGCATTTCTCAATGGCTGGCCATGCCTTCCTCCTGGCGACTCCAACCTTGGCCAACAGCCCCGCCCCCCCCCCCGCTGCTACTCGCCCAAGCCTCCCCAGCTTCTCCTTTACCCAAATCCAGATAGCAGATGTTCTGAAACCTGGACCCATACAAATCAGCTGGGCTTGACAATCTGGACCCCCTATTTCTGAAACTGTCCGCCGCCATTGTCGCACCCCCTATCACCAGCCTGTTCAACCTCTCCTTCGTATCATCTGAGATCCCCAAGGATTGGAAAGCTGCCGCGGTCATCCCCCTCTTCAAAGGGGGAGACACCCTGGACCCAAACTGTTACAGACCTATATCCATCCTGCCCTGCCTATCTAAGGTCTTCGAAAGCCAAGTCAACAAACAGATCACTGACCATCTCGAATCCCACCGTACCTTCTCCGCTGTGCAATCCGGTTTCCGAGCCGGTCATGGGTGCACCTCAGCCACGCTCAAGGTACTAAACGATATCATAACCGCCATCGATAAAAGACATTACTGTGCAGCCGTCTTCATCGACCTGGCCAAGGCTTTCGACTCTGTCAATCACCATATTCTTATTGGCAGACTCAGTAGCCTCGGTTTTTCTAATGACTGCCTTGCCTGGTTCACCAACTACTTTGCAGACAGAGTTCAGTGTGTCAAATCGGAGGGCATGTTGTCCGGTCCTCTGGCAGTCTCTATGGGGGTACCACAGGGTTCAATTCTCGGGCCGACTCTTTTCTCTGTATACATCAATGATGTTGCTCTTGCTGCGGGCGATTCCCTGATCCACCTCTACGCAGACGACACCATTCTATATACTTCCGGCCCTTCCTTGGACACTGTGCTATCTAACCTCCAAACGAGCTTCAATGCCATACAACACTCCTTCCGTGGCCTCCAACTGCTCTTAAACGCTAGTAAAACCAAATGCATGCTTTTCAACCGTTCGCTGCCTGCACCCGCACGCCCGACTAGCATCACCACCCTGGACGGTTCCGACCTAGAATATGTGGACATCTATAAGTACCTAGGTGTCTGGCTAGACTGCAAACTCTCCTTCCAGACTCATATCAAACATCTCCAATCCAAAATCAAAGCAAGAATCGGCTTTCTATTCCGCAACAAAGCCTCCTTCACTCACGCCGCCAAACTTACCCTAGTAAAACTGACTATCCTACCGATCCTCGACTTCGGCGATGTCATCTACAAAATAGCTTCCAATACTCTACTCAGCAAACTGGATGCAGTTTATCACAGTGCCATTCGTTTTGTTACTAAAGCACCTTATACGACCCACCACTGCGACCTGTATGCCCTAGTCGGCTGGCCCTCGCTACATGTTCGTCGTCAGACCCACTGGCTCCAGGTCATCTACAAGGCTATGCTAGGTAAAGTGCCGCCTTATCTCAGTTCACTGGTCACGATGGCTACACCCACCCGCAACACGCGCTCCAGCAGGTGTATCTCACTGATCATCCCTAAAGCCAAAACCTCATTTGGACGCCTTTCCTTCCAGTTCTCTGCTGCCTGCAACTGGAACGAATTGCAAAAATCTCTGAAGTTGGAGACTTTTATCTCCCTCAACAACTTTAAAAATCTGCTATCCGAGCAGCTAACCGATCGCTGCAGCTGTACATAGTCCATCTGTAAACTACCCACCCAATTTACCTACCTCACCCCCCATACTGCTTTTATTTATTTACTTTTCTGCTCTTTTGCACACCAGTATCTCTTCTTGCACATGATCATCTGATGATTTATCACTCCAGTGTTAATCTGCTAAATTGTAATTATTCGATTTATTGCCTACCTCATGCCTTTTGCACACATTGTATATAGATTCTCTTTTTTTCTACCATGTTATTGACTTGTTTATTGTTTACTCCATGTGTAACTCTGTGTTGTCTGTTCACACTGCTATGCTTTATCTTGGCCAGGTCGCAGTTGCAAATGAGAACTTGTTCTCAACTAGCCTACCTGGTTAAATAAAGGTGAAATAAATAAAATAAATAAAAAATCTATGGATTGTGGATCAATGACATCGGGTATCAGCCTACTGACTCCGTGAACCCCAGAGAACTTTAGCATCGTAGCTCTTATTGCAGAACTCTGAAACCACTGTGAATTGAGCCACATTTATTGTACCAGTCAACCTACTATGTGTATGTCATTGATCCCCAATCATTAGGTAAAGCTGTACATTGCAATGTGAACGTCAATACGCACAATAGGCTGACTGGGGAGGTGATTTCCCACAGTCAAAGTCCCCCAATAAGAGCTAATATTTGCCTAAACACTTCACAGTTGTGTTCTCTGGGTGTCAACGCGTAGACTGATACCCCATTTCATTGCTCCACATTCCAACACTCCATTCATGTTTAACATTACCTCGTCTAAAAATGGCATGATTCCACCAATTGTAACTTTCTGCGTTACTTTCAAATATGGATTTTTATTTTGAAGGCGAACAGCAAATTCCACTATTGTGGCAAGCTTCACAATACAACCCGGTCTGGTCAAGCCATAGTAGCTAGATGAAGCTAGCTGGCTGCTTATAAATGTAGTTTTGGGCAACAGGGTTAAGTAGCTGGCTAGCTAGTTATTTCAATAGGAGAACAAGTGGATACCTAGCGAATACTTACTCACATAGATTCCTAAATCATTGCTAAGAATATTGAACATGACTGCAGTTTCTACTGTTCATTGTTTTCAGGCTGGTTGCATTGGTGCTAGTGTAACGGATGTGAAATGGCTAGCGTTTCAATCAGTTACGTCACTTGCTCTGAAACCTAGAAGTAGTGTTGCACCTTGCTCTGCAAGGGCCGCGGCTTTTGTGGAGCGATGGGTAACGACGCTTCGTGGGTGTCAGTTGTTGATGTGTGCAGAGGGTCCCTGGTTCGCGCCTGCTCGTTTGATCCTGCACAATTGGCCCAGCGTCGTTTGCGCGGGTGTGCACACAGCGGTTAGCCGGGGTAGGCAGTCATTGTAAATAAGAGTTGGTTCTCAACTGACTTGGTTAGTTAAATAAAGGTTACATTTTAATAAAACAATGTTATTCTAAAGGCACACAACTGTGAGAGAGAACACTATGGAACAAATGTCACGGCCAACCATTCCCAAACCACCCACAAAAAAAGCACTCAAACCTTAGGACTGTGTAGCCTAAGACAGGTCAGCAAATCAACAGCAACTTCAATCAAAAATATCTGATAGACATTTCAATTCAGTCATATCTCTCTATGACTCAGAGTCATTGTGGCACTAAAGATATGCAAGTCTCCGCAGTTTCGCTCGTGCAAGGAGCAGGCGCTGAATTTGCTGGTTACATTTTCCTGGAATCGGTGTTGCTGAATTATCAGATAGCTGCCCTGTCCTCAGTGTTTGTTTTGGTTGTCAGCTGAAAGAAAGATGTCTGCAACGGAGGACGACACTGAGTTGCGGGATCTTTTGATCCAAACCTTAGAAAACAATGGGGTGTTGAATAAACTAAAGGTACGTAGCTACATAACTTGTAAAGCTATGTCGAAAGGACAGTTCAAAGACTGAGAATGTTGCTGTAACACAGCTAACGTTAACATGTCGCAATAGCTACATAGATAGCACAGTGGTAACGTTAGCTGGCTGTCTGGCCCGCGGTGAAGTCCCCGGCTTACTGTCATGAGATCTAGTGAGCTAGCTAGCTTCTAACTTTGGATAACCAACTGCTAGTCAGCTAGCTAACTCATTTATAAGTATACATATGTAGGTACTTAGTTACCTATCTAGTGTATTGCTAACTAGTTTATGCGGCCCACTTGCTTTGGCCAACACCCTCTTTTTGGTGTTCTGGTATTTTGCAGGCAGAAATGCGTGCTGCTGTCTTCCTGGCCATGGATGAACAAGCTAGAGTGGAGGTAAGATAACTAGCTGACTTGGGAGGATATTCAAAAATCCTGATAGTTTAGGGCTACTTATTGCTTCTCTTTAATAATAACTTTTAATTTTATGGATGTGTCTAAAGCATATGATTTATCCACATCTGTATAACCTTTGCTTCACTCTCATTCACTTCCCCCCACAGAATAAAACTCCACTTGTCAATGAAAACTTGAAGAAATGTCTTAATACACAGGATGGTAAGCCATGGTTTTATTATCCACCATGATTGTCATAATCTGCTCATCCCATAATCAACATACTTTACAATTACTCATTTTTTTCATGATGAGGCTGATCATATCCTTCCCTTTGTAGGACGCCTGGTGGCCAGCCTTATCATAGACTTCCTGCAGGTGTTCCACATAGACTTCACGCTTGCTGTCTTCCAGCCAGAGATCAACTCAGTGAGTGTGTTACTCCCAGTGGATGTGGCTGGCCGGACATTTGGTCAAATAAAATACTTGCAAATGTCAGTGCTGCATTCACCGTGTGTGTGTTTTATTTTCAGCTAAATGGCCTGGGCAGCCGTGAGCAGGTGTCTCGTGATCTGGGTATCACTGAGACTGATATGAATAGGACCACTCCTCTGCTGCTTGAGCTTGTCAAGAGAGGCAGACACAGGGAGAAGGCCTCCATCTTCTCAGCGGTAAAGACACACCAGTACACAGGGCTTACCATTTTACATACATTTATTCATCCACATACATTAGCGTATTCCTTTGTTCTCCAAAGAGACTCTGACATTAGCAGTTGTCCAAACCCGAAGCCTCGCTGATTTGATTGTGCTCTTAAATGGCTATCCTTCACCTCCTGTTAAGTGTTTTTTTCATCCGAATGGAGTGTCCAGCTTGTGGTTATAATGGACCGCTTTCCTGCTCTGTACTCCCTCTGCTTTCGCTGCTCTGGCCTACTGTTATCTGATGTCAGGGGGGTAAAGCCACATTTGTCTACCTTCTCACTCGCCCACTCACCAGGGTATATTTACATCTACCTGTGCAGTACCAGTCAAAAGTTTGGACACCTACTTATTCAAGGGTTTTTCTTTATTTTTACTATTTTCTACATTGTAGAATAATAGTGAAGGCATCAAAACTGTGAAATAACACATATGCAATCATATAATAACTAAAACAGTGGAAAACACAACTCTCTTTCTAAAATTATCCGCTGAAATTGTTGCAACCCCTATTACTAGCCTGTTCAACCTCTCTTTCATATCGTCTGAGATCCCCAAAGATTGGAAAGCTGCCACGGTCATCCCCCTCTTCAAAGGGGGAGACGCTCTAGACCCAAACTGTTATAGACCTATATCCATCCTGCCCTGCCTTTCTAAAATTTTTGAAAGCCAAGTTAACAAACAGATCACCGACCATTTTGAATCCCACGGTACCTTCTCCACTATGCAATCTGGTTTCCGAGCTGGTCATGGGTACACCTCAGCCACGCTCAAGGTCCTAAACGATATCATAACCGCCATCGATAAGAGACAGTACTGTGCAGCCGTCTTCATCGACCTGGCCAAGGCTTTCGACTCTGTCAATCACCACATTCTTATTGGCAGACTCAACAGCCTTGGTTTCTCAAATGACTGCCTCGCCTGGTCCTCCAACTACTTCTCAGACAGAGTTCAGTGTGTCAAATCGGAGGACCTGTTGTCCGGACCTCTGACCGTCTCTATGGGGGGTGCCACAGGGTTCAATTCTCGGGCCGACTCTTTTTTTCTGTATATATCAATGATGCCGCTCTTGCTGCTGGTGATTCTCTGATCCACCTCTATGCAGACGACACCATTCTGTATACATCTGGCCCTTTGGACACTGTGTTAACAAACCTCCAAACGAGCTTCAATGCCATACAATACTCCTTCTGTGGCCTCCAACTGCTTTTAAATGCTAGTAGAACTAAATGCATGCTTTTCAACCGATTGTTGCCTGCACCCGCCCGCCCGACTAGCATCAGTACTCTGGACGGTTCTGACTTAGGTATTTGTAGTTGTCCATATATTCTAAGTGTCTGGTTAGACTAACTCTCCTTCCAGACTCATATTAAGCATCTCCAATCCAAAATTAAATCTAGAATCTGCTTCCTATTTCGCAACAAAGCCTCCTTTGTTCTTCAGAGTTCAAGTAACAGACACATTCTTCAGAGTTCAAGTAACAGACACATCTCAACATCAACTGTTCAGAGGAGACTGCGTGAATCAGGCCTTCATGGTTGAATTGCTGCAAAGAAACCACTACTAAAGGACACCAATAATAAGAAGAGACTTGCTTGGGCTAAGAAACACGAGCAATGGACATTAGACCGGTGGAAATCTGTCCTTTGGTCTGATGAGTCCAATTTTGAGATTTTTGGTTCCAACTGCCGTGTCTTTGTGAGACGCAGAGTAGGTGAGCGGATGATCTCTGCATGTGTGGTTCCCACCGTGAAGCATGGAGGAGGATATGTGATGGTGTGGGGGTGCTTTGCTGGTGACACTGTCGGTAATTTATTTAGAATTCAGGGCACACTTAACCAGCATGGCTTCCACAGCATTCTACATCAATATGCCATCCCATCTGGTTTGCGCTTTAGTGGGACTGTCATTTTATTTTCAACAGGACAATGACCCAACACACCTCCAGGCTGTGTAAGGGCAATTTGACCAAGGAGAGTGTTGGAAAGCTGCATCAGATGACCTGGCCCCCACAATCACCTGACCTTAAACCAATTGAGATTATTTGGGATGAGTAGGACCGCAGAGTGAAGGAAAAGCAGCCAACAAGTGCTCAGCATATGTGGGAACTCCTTCAAGATGTTTGGAAAAGCATTCCTCATGAAGCTGGTTGAGATAATTCCAAGAGTGTGCAAAGCTGTCATCAAGGCAAATGGTGACTACTATATGTTATAGTTTTGATGTCTTCACTATTATTCTACACTGTAGAAAATTGTAAAAATAAAGAAAAGCCCTTAAATAAGTAGGTGGCCAAACTTTTGACTGGTACTGTACATCAAACATTTTAGCGGCCCACTCTTGACAGCGGAGAGAGAATTTCCTGCAATTCTACATATTTTGCCATGGTGTTTAGAGAACACTTTACCTTTTTAAAACAAGTTTTCACATTTTGCCATGGGGTGGAGAGAAGATTTAGAAATGTTATAACGAATTTCATTCAATTTAGCTCATTTTGCCATGGGGCTGAGAGAGAAATGTTTGCAGTTTTTAATATGATATCTGAGTGAGAGTGACTAACAAAATCAATGGGGGACCCCGGTCGGTAATTCGACCATGATTACTAGATAGCTGGCTAGACTCATTAACCTTTTTTAGATTGGTAATCTACCCTGGCTAATTGAGTGACTGACATAACAAGAGAAACTGCTGATGCACAACCAAATGTAGAAATTTTATTTTACTATTCTAACTTTAAACAATAAGTTGAGACCCAGACTGAGTTCTTATTTGATCCTCGGGCCTACAAAAGGGGGGTGGCCCACGGGCCACCAGTTGCCCGTCACTGGCCTACAACATGAACACACAGATGTTATCATTTATACAACAACATTTAGGCTGTTTGTCCATAGACCTGAGCTGCCTGGAGAGAAAAGAAACTTAGTATATCTCATGGTTGTCATTGACTACCAAATGCAGATATGACTAACAAATGCTAATATTATCTGGGTCATAAGAATGAATCGTGCTTGAAAGGTTGACAGATGATTGAGAGAAAATGGTTTTCCTGTTGATCAGCGAGTTTCTGACATAACAAGTTTGTCCTACTTTCTTCCAGTCATGTTTCATACTCATGCATACTAAGAACCCTGTGGGCCACAAAGGTGCACATGAACAACTAGCATATAACACCACAAAGGACAGTTTGAATCAGGTTATGTAGATATGAATCTCATGCTCACAAGTTTGTTCGTTTTCCCCAGGAGGCTGCCTTTTTAAAAAGCAACAAATCCCTTTGAAAACGACCTATCGAGTCAAAAATGTATTAGTGTCAAAATTGACTGCAAAGTGGAAATAGGATCATTTTGGTCATAAAGTCAGTCTCATCTAAAATGGACATTGGACATACGTGAGTCACAATGGGTAAATGAAGGTTGGGTTTTGATTTGACGATGTCCATTTGCCCACTAACATGGGGGTGAACAGTTGTGGTGATTGCTCTCTATCCAATAGCATAGGCAGTGAGACAGACCTGCCCAGCAGCCAGACTTTATTTACATAAGACAAGTCACACATTTTTTTTACTTGAGAAATAACGCAACAAACACCTTAGTTAAATGTGCAACTAAAACATTCTTGGCAAAAATGTACACATGTATTACAGATTTCTTGAATTATCTTAGATATTATTTGGATTTTGAGGAAGTAAAATAGGCTACAGTGTCTCATGAGGGACAAAACATCATTAACCAATGGCGGAATTGTTTAGGAAACACACCTCCAAGACTGAAATCAAATTTTTCTAAGGATTAACAGAATTTTTTTTTTGGCATGGTCAGTGGCTCTTTAAATGTAGAGAGATTGCTTGGTCTGCTATTAATGTTCTTCCTTGTTGTCTTCGTAGGAACTATCCCCCAGGCAAATAGCAGATGCTCGGCAGAAGTTTGACAGTTATGACAAGGTGGTAATTTTAAGTCAAATATTTTTAAGCCATGTCTTAAAATGTAGGTGTGCTCAAATTTGATCACCCTCATACAGTCTCCATTGCCTGTCTTGTGGAGGTGTTTAAATGTCCAAGATTCTTCCAAGATCCTGGCTCTTATTGTGTTTCAACTATCCACTTCACAGGACAGAACTGATGGGATATGCAAAGAGGATTTGGAAGCTCTGTTCGGAGATTTCTTTCCCAACTTCAACAAGTATGTTTATGCAGACAAAACACTGAGTGCTGCATTCTTGGACCAATATTTAACCAAAACGCATGCATTTCCATTGAAAAGGCTTTGTCATTCAGGAATAGACATAATCTGTGTCTGGGAAACCTGCCCTCATTGCAAAGATGGTACTACAACACTACTTGTGGTCTCAATCCACAGTTCATCCAGTTTTCCTTAAAGGTGCACTATGCAGAAATCGCTCCGCCATAATTAACATTTATTTATTTTTTATTCTCCCCAATTTTTGGATATCCAATTGGTAGTTAGTCTTGTCCCATCGCTGCAACTCCCGTACATATTGCAGCTGTAACACAAGTCGTTGTCTGTGTGTCCAATAACAGGAACATGCTGGAGAGGTTCGTCACTGATGAGCTCCGAGCTGGAGACAAAGCCTCCAGTAAATGTAAGTGTTCTGGAGGAAGTGACGTATTGTTAATGAATGGTTGCTTTAGTTACAAGCATGGCAACACAAAGCTGAGGGAAACATCGTCATCTGCTCTGATGCTTTGTCTCTATGTTTCTGTAGCTAGTGACTTCCAAGAGTTTCTGGGCTTGTACAGGCGCTTCTTCAGTCAGTGTCGAAGTGTGGTAAGACACCTTTACTATTCCTTTATAGATCAAATCATAGATTGAACTTTGTATGAACCAACACATTGTCATAAGGGTCCTTCCCTTCCAGATCACCCATGACACCAGTGATGTCATTCACAATCCCAGTGGATTTGTTGAGAAGATGAGCCCTTCACCGGCGAGTAAGGTATGTTGGCTCTATTCAAACTATAGCGCACTGAATGTTCTAATGATGTAGTTCTGTCTATAAAATTGTTTCTCATAGCATAACTATTTTCTTACTTTGTTAATATTGCATTCCTTTAATACCTGTTTGTGAACAGCTTACTTGCGAATGAATTAATTTCTATAGAACTTGCCCTAAAGTTACATGAACTCATAACAAGAGACCTAGCTCTGTATTTCCAGGATGTGAACATAGGGTCTAAATGACATGAACATTTAAGAGAATGTTGATTGTTAAAACAAAGCTTCAGATTTTTAGTTTGACGCTTTCTTTCAAAAGGACGAAGAGGTCAGTAGACTAAACTGTGTTTTATTCTCCCTAAATGTAGCCTCCTTTTAGGGCCCCAGTACCCAACCTGTTAGTGAGCAGGCTGATAGCACTGTTCTCATACACAGATCCCCAGGTTTAAAGGACATAAGAACAGTGCGCAGGAGGAGAAGGCTGACGCCAAGGTAAACTGCAAGGTGGGGAACAGGTTTGTGTTCATTAGACACCAAATGGAAGAAAATGTTCCGAAAGGGGGAGGGAAGAGCTACTCGTTTTTGTTTGGTTTGCCCTAATGAACACACCCCTGGTGTAGAATAGGCTCATACCAACTTAACCAGGGGAATTTTTCTCAACACTGGCTGGAATGTGCTTTTAACCAATCAGCATTCAGGATTAGACCTACCCGTTGTATAATTGGTACAGGGTCACCACTAGCACAGGGAAGATGGGACAGCGGTCTTCAACAAGGCAACTGCTTCTTAACTGGGCTCTAACTACTGAGATACAGCATCTATAATGTGCTTTATCATCCAAATCATCTGATTCTAATGAATTATGAGTGTTGACAGTTTTGATTTGAAAATCTCTTGCCTGTGCTGGGTGCATGTGTTTTACGAATGGTTTTACTAAGACTAACATAGCTAATGGGTTAGTTGTCAACTGTCCTAATGGTTGATATAGTAGGTAAGACTAACATAGCTAATGGGTTAGTTGTCAACTGTCCTAATGGTTGATATAGTAGGTAAGACTAACATAGCTAATGGGTTAGTTGTTAACTGTCCTAATGGTTGATATAGTAGGTAAGACTAACATAGCTAATGGGTTAGTTGTTAACTGTCCTAATGGTTGATATAGTAGGTAAGACTAACATAGCTAATGGGTTAGTTGTTAACTGTCCTAATGGTTGATATAGTAGGTAAGACTAACATAGCTAATGGGTTAGTTGTCAACTGTACTAATGGTTGATATAGTAGGTAAGACTAACATAGCTAATGGGTTAGTTGTCAACTGTCCTAATGGTTGATATAGTAGGTAAGACTAACATAGCTAATGGGTTAGTTGTCAACTGTCCTAATGGTTGATATAGTAGGTAAGACTAACATAGCTAATGGGTTAGTTGTCAACTGTCCTAATGGTTGATATAGTAGGTAAGACTAACATAGCTAATGGGTTAGTTGTCAACTGTCCTAATGGTTGATATAGTAGGTAAGACTAACATAGCTAATGGGTTAGTTGTCAACTGTCCTAATGGTTGATATAGTAGGTAAGACTAACATAGCTAATGGGTTAGTTGTTAACTGTCCTAATGGTTGATATAGTAGGTAAGACTAACATAGCTAATGGGTTAGTTGTCAACTGTACTAATGGTTGATATAGTAGGTAAGAATAACATAGCTAATGGGTTAGTTGTCAACTGTCCTAATGGGTGATATAGTAGGTAAGACTAACATAGCTAATGGGTTAGTTGTCGATATTTCCTCGCAAATATTTCAGTGCCACAACTAACTCTTCCTGTCGCTTCAAGTCTTACCATTTGCAAATAAATGCGAGCTAACCCACTCAAATAAACAGAAGCAACTTTAAACGTCTGTTTTTATGTTATTTTTGTTGTCTTGCTCCTGTATGGTACCACACAGGGCGAGGAGGTCAGCCACAGTGACACCAGTCTGAACTTCGTCTCTCTAAAGGGTAAAGGTCAGGGTCACGTGGTGTCGAGGCACAGCGAGGCGTCCGGGGACAACGGCAACGCCCCCGTGGCGAGCCTGAAGAAGGGTCTCAAGGTGGAGGAGCACGCAGACGAGAGCAACTCGTTCTTTGACGACCCTCTGCCTAAACCACGGAAAACCTATGGCTGGTGAGGATGCTTTGACCCCCGGGAGGTTGACTACCACAGGCTTTGTTTCTAGGTCCTTTACATTAAAGAGATGGAGAATGTAGACCTATGTGATCCTCGATTGAACAGGTGTGCTGCTCCATGATCCATCACATAAGTAATGCGTTAGGGATAAATGTAAAACATGCATGTCATTAATATTAGCGTAAAAATGTATCATGACCAATCTTGCAACCGTATATCTAAGAATCTTAAAATGCAGGGTTGTTAATCAACTCTGAGGGGTTAGGTCTATTTGGAAAAAGTGGTGCTGCAGGATATTTCTGTGACAAAGTATTGTAGCCAACCTGCCGTAATTTGTGTAGAGCAGTGCGGCTCTGCTCACTGAATGTTCTCTCTCTTCTGTCATGCTGCGTATGGAAGTAGTAGTGTCCCCCTGACTAAGAGTAATTCAGGGGCCAGTCTGTCTAACAAGAAAACCAGTCAGAAAGAGTATGTCCTCACTGTAAACTCAATGAGTTGGGCTCATTACAGTGACGCGTAGTTGGAAATGCAGGGCTGTGATCATTAGGTAGCACCGTAACAATTTTTTTTGCAACTTTCAGTCAATTTTCTTCCGTTTTGGTGCCTGATGAACACAACTCTGTTCTATCTATAGTAGGTCATCTGAAATATACAGTTGAAGTCGGAAATTTACATACACCTTAGCCAAATACATTTAAACTCCTTTTTTCACAATTCCTGACATTTTAATCCTAGTAAAAATGTGAAATGTCAGAATGATAGTAGAGAGAATGATTTATTTCAGCTTTTATTTCTTTCATCACATTCCCAGTGGGTCAGAAGTTTACATACACTTTATTATTATTTGGTAGCGTTGCCTTTAAATTGTTTAACTTATGTCAAACGTTTCGGGTAGCCTTCCACAAGCTTCCCACAATAAGTTGTGTGAATTTTGGCCCATTCCTCCTGACAGAGCTGGTGTAACTGAGTCAGGTTTGTTGTCCTCCTTGCTCGCACACGCCTTTTTAGTTCTGCCCACACATTTGCTATAGGATTGATGTCGGGCTTTGTGATGGCCACTCCAATACCTTGACTTTGCCATTTTGCCACAACTTTGGAAGTATGCTTGGGGTCATTGTCCATTTGGAAGACCCATTTGCGACCAAGCTTTAACTTTCTGACTGATGTCTTGAGATGTTGCTTCAAAATATCCACATAATTTCCATCCTCATGATGCCATCTATTTTGTGAAGTGCACCAGTCCCTCCTGCAGCAAAGCACCCCCACAACATGATGCTGCCACCCCCGTGCTTCACGGTTGGGATGGTGTTCTTCGGTTTGCAAGCCTCCCCCTTTTTCCTCCAAACATAATGATGGTCATTATGGCCAAACAGTTCTATTTTTATTTCATCAGACCAGAGGACATTTCTCCAAAAAGTGCAATCTTTGTCCCCATGTGCAGTTGCAAACCGTAATCTGTCATTTCTATGGCGGTTTTGGAGCAGTGGCTTTTTCCTTGCTGAGCGGCCTTTCAGGTTATGTCGATATAGGACTCATTTTACTGTGGATATAGATACTTTTGTACCTGTTTCCTCCAGCATCTTCACAGGGTCCTTTGCTGCTGTTCTGGGATTGATTTGCACTTTTCGCACCAAAGTACGTTCATCTCTAGGAGACAGAACGCGTCTCCTTCCTGAGCGGTATGATGGCTGCGTGGTCCCATGGTGTTTATACTTGCGTGCTATAGTTTGTACAGATAAATGTGGTACCTTCAGGCGTTTGGAAATTGCTCCTAATGATGAACCAGACTTGTGGAGCTCTACAATTTTTTTCTGAGGTCTTGGCTGATTTCTTTTGTTTCTCCCATGATGTCAAGCAAAGAAGCACTGAGTTTGAAGGTAGGCCTTGAAATACATCCACAGGTACACCTCCAATTGACTCAAATGATGTCAATTAGCCTATCAGAAGCTTCTAAAGCCATGACATATTTTCTGGAATTTTCAAAGCTGTTTAAAGGCACAGTCAATTTAGTGTATGTAAACTTCTGACCCACTGGAATTGTGATACAGTGAATTATAAGTGAAATAATCTCTGTAAACAATTGTTGGAAAAATGACTTGTCATGCACAAAGTAGATGTCCTAACCGACTTGCCAAAGCTATAGTTTGTAAACAAGAAATTTGTGGAGTGGTTGAAAAACGAGTTTTAATGACTCCAACCTAAGTGTATGTAAACTTTCCACTTCAACTGTAAATCTGTGTTAGGTTAGTGTTCTGTACTCTTGTTGAAAGTACATTGGAGGTGTTTGTTAAGATGACTAAAGTCCCGTAGAAACATGAACCTGTGTGACCTTGGCCTAAGTTGTGTGGCAGATGGTTTGGTTTAATCACAGGAGCACTGTGCTGTCTGGATCTGCTCTGTTGCTCCATGTCCTTGTTCTTCCACTGTAGCTTCCTCTGTCTCCTCCCGTCTTTCTTTCTGTTTATCTGTGTGTGTCCCTTCCCTCTGTCCCCAAGCAGCTTCGTCCACTCTCTGGGGGAGGAGAGCCTCTCAGGGCGCTCCTTTACTCCAGTGAGGAGGGGCGCTAGCCTCAATGTGTGAGTGTGCATGGTGTTGGTGTGTCACTCCTCCATTAGCTAAGTTAGTTGTGCAGCTCCGAGTGATGAGGTGTGAAGAATCACATCATTTGCCTCCTGCCTCAACTGTAATGAATGTTGTTTTGTAACGTTTGCTGTCAGCCTTGGAATGAAAAGTCCGTACTTTAGTCGGTACTTTAACATCCTATATGGAGGTTATGGACTTGTACTTTTCTGTGTGTGTGTATTTCTTTGTGTGTTGTGCGAGTGTCCTTCCTTCACTGCACTCCTGTCTGGGGTCTCACTCACTCACTCACTCACTCACTCACTCACTCACTCACTCAGCCTGTCTACTCTGGGCAGTGACACAGAGGGTGATGGGGACCAGCTCTTTTCTGACCATGATAATAAACTGAGCTGTTCGGAGAACAGGTGAGCTGCAGGCTCAAGGCATCCTCTCTCTCTCGGTGTGTGCGTGCGTGCACACACCTTTATATCAACTACATGTCTACCTCAGTGAATGTCTCCTCGACCTTAGTGAATGTGTGTTGACTGTGCGTGTCCTCCAGACTGAGGCCTTGCCTCTTCTGTTCATCCCCCAGGAGAGCAGCAGATTTGGGGAGGGGAGTGGGCAGCAGCACCCTGGCCTCCTTTTTGGACCCGGCCACACAGCGGAGTGCTGCAGGTGGGGGGTCCCACTCAGGAGAATCCCACCACAGAGACCTCTCAGGCAGCAGGAACGGTGAGAGAAGCATGTGTGTGTAAGGAAGATATACTGAGTGTACAAAACATTAAGAACACCTTCCTAATATTGAGTTGCACCCCCTTTTGCCCTCAGAGCAGCCTTAATTCGTTGAGGCATGGACTCTACAAGTTGTCGAAAGTGTTCCACAGGGATGCTGGCCCATGTTGACTCCAATGCTTCCCACAGTTGTCAAGTTGTCTGGATGTCCTTTGGGTGGAGGACCATTCTTGATACACACAGGAAACTGTAGAGCGTGAAAAACCCAGTGACATCAATAAGGGATCACAGCTTTCACCTGGATTCACCTGGTCAGTCTGTGATGGAAAGAGCAGGTGTTCATAATGTTCTGTACGCTCGGTGTATACTGGCATAGAGGATGCATCTTCAACATCACTATGTGAATGGTAAATGCTTTTATTTCTGCCATTTTTTTCCTGTCAAGCACTATTACACTTGATTGATGTGAATAGGTTTGTTAGGTGTTTTTGTTGTGAAGTAATGCTTGAATTCTTTCAGGTACTTCACACTCCAAAGACAAAGGATTGAAAGACTTTAAAATTATGGAAGATAAAACTGGATCTTCAGTGCAGGGTCTTAGGTTCTAAATAAACAGAGTTTAAAAACTAGCGGACAATTAGGAAAAGCTCAAACCAAGTGTATTCACCAGACAGCTGCTGAACAGAGTGCTGAACAGAGTGCTGAACAGAGTGCTGAACAGAGTGCTGAACAGACTGCTGAACAGACTGCTGAACAGACAAATACATGTTCCTTCCCAGCACAAGTGTTTATACCCCACTTCAGGCAGAGTCTCCTCCTTTTCTCTGAACATCACATCTTTATTGCAAGGCAGGAAGTTAGATTGTGGGTAATATACTGTTCTTTCTTCCTTAATGTACCTGATCTGACATCGGCCCCCATTCCTCACTAATCCACAGCTCTCCACCCTTATCAGTGACCACAACCATGTGATTGCCTTTCCCTTACTCAGTAACATTCCAAGCCCCTGGCTCATATCCAATCTTAATTGACCCCACCATATACTTTCCTCCCACAGATAACCATTAGCTTCTGCTGCAGCACGTATTTCAAATTACAACCCAACAACTGAAACCAGACTGTGTCCCTTCTCCTTCCCATAGGATACCTGATGTCTAACAATAACACGTTCTGACAGAGTGTAAAGGTTCTGCATTCCCCTCTCTCCCTCAGGAACATGAACAAGGATATTCAAATTTCAAGTTTAGAAGTCAGAACCCATCAAGGGAATGATGTTAACTCAGTTCCATGTTTATTTCTATGTTGTTTTGGTGGGTTACTGTAATGCCTAATATATATTACAGCAAATAATATGGCTCAACTCTGATGTACTGTCACGGTTTTCTTCCTGGGATGAAGGAGAGGACCAAAATGCAGCGCGGCTAGTGTTCAACATGATTTAATAAAGAATAATGGAGAACACTACAAAACAACAAAACAAGAAATGTGAAAACCGAGACAGCCCTATCTGGTGCAGACAAAACACAGAGACAGGAAACAATCACCCACAAAATCCCAACACAAAACAAGCCTCCTATATATGATTCTCAATCAGGGACAACGATTGACAGCTGCCTCTGATTGAGAACCATATTAGGCTGGACACAGAAACAGACAAACTAGACACACAACATAGAATTCCCACCCAGCTCACGTCCTGACCAACACTAAACAAGCAAAACACATAAGAACTCTGGTCAGGACATTACATGTACTGACAGAGGATAAACCAGTTTTCTTGTAGAGAATGTATAAGGAAGGTATCATGTTTATTAATGACATTGTAAACAACAACGGTAAAATTGTCACACGAGCAATCAATCAGGGTGTGTGGAGAAGTATGCTCAATACAAAATTAGCACCAACCTATCGCAGCTCTGCCACAAAAATGGAAGCGGCATTACATGAGAGAGAAAAATAATAAACTGGTTTGTCTGCAACCAATTAAATGGCTTAAAATTACTAATAGAAATCGTAAATGGCTTAAAATGACCAATAGAAATCGTAAATGGCTTAAAATGACCAATAGAAGTCGTAAAATGTGTCAGTTTCACTCATGGTCAAGAGGTTTGACAACTATGCCGTATACAATTCAAGATGGTTAGGAACAGATTTTCGATGTCCCAATACAATGACAAAGTGGTTTATGAACTGATATGCAAAACAACAATTAACCCATCAATCTGTTCTTTTCAGTGTAAGCTATTTTATCAAATTCTCGCTACAAAAAGTGAATAGTCAGTGATGCAGATTTTGCCACGTTGAACCAGAATCAATAGAGCATCTCTTTTAGTGCTGTCCATCACTGGCTTGTTTTTGGAGTCAGGTCCAGGAGTGGTTGTTATGCCATAATATCAGGGGGTGATTGGACCCGCAAACTGTATTGCTGGGGGAAATGTCATTCTACTGTTGGGAATTCTTTTATTTTAGGGCAATTTGGTCAGAAATGTTGCAGATGGAAAGGTTCAAGTCCCTAGTGAGACACCACGGTAGAATGGAGGGATGTATTGCAGGTGAAAATGGAGGAATTATGATTTACTGGGAAAGATGGGTTGAACTGTGGCTGTATGAATTAATGAGTGTTGGAATAAATACATACACATGCACAGTATAAATGTTTGAGGTCCTCCAATCAGGAGTGAGGGTGGGGATTTTGTGTTTATGTGTGTTTGGTTTCACACTGTGGGCGGGGGCTTCGCCCTGAAGGCATCTCGGGGCAGGTGGGGGCAAGCACACCCACTGACCAGAGCACCCACTGACCAGAGCACCCACTGACCAGAGCACCCACTGATGTGAGCGGCCATTCATATTGTCTTGGTATTGTTTTTATACTTAAAAAATACCTCTGTTTTAACAGATGATGACGTTGACTGTGATGATGACTTTAACAGGTAATGTAGGGCATTGTCCTGTATCTTCACTAGATCTTACTAGCTATTTTTAGATGGTGTTCAGTGCTCATTCACTTGTATGTCTTATCTGTACAATGAGAGATATAAATCTAAAGGGTTTCCTGTGTTTCACCTCCACCAGCCATCGATCAGATATCTCTAAGCGTGAGGTGAGCATTGGAGAAGAGATCGAGGAGGTTTCCGTCGAGGGACTTGACAACAGCAATAAGGTATGTATGATAGTAAGGATAACAGGCATTCAACCCTAGGTATCTGTGTTCAGATAGTGAGCAGCAGTGGGCTCCTCTAGTAGTCTAGACTCAGAAACAGGAAGTTATTTACTGCTGTTTTGTTCACGTTTAGTTCTATGTAGAGAAAAGGAAAGCTGGTTGAAGACATCCACTTGCAAATGTCAGAGAGTAAGTAATCGGTGAATTAAAAATCCCAGTATAGTGTGGGTATATGAATCAAAATGTAATCAACAGTTTATTCTCTTTGAGTACACAACATGACCAAAAGTATGTGGACACCTGCTCGTCCAATACCTCATTCCAAAATCATGGGCATTTATACGGAGTTGGTTCCCCCTTTGCTGCTATAGCAGCCTCCTCTTCTGGGAAGGCTTTCCACTAGATGTTGGAACATTGCTGCGGGGACTTGCTTACATTCAGCCACGAGCGTTAGTGAGGTTGGGCACTGATGTTGGGCAATTAGGCCTGGCTCGCAGTCGGTATTCCAATTCATCCCAAAGGTGTTTGATGGGGTTGAGGTCAGGGCTCTGCAGGCCAGTCAAGTTCTTTGACACTGATCTCGACAAACCATTTCTGTGTGGACCTCGCTTTGTGCACAGGGGCAGGAAAGGATCTTCCCCAAAGTTGGAAACACAGAATCGTCTAGAATGTCATTGCATGCTGTAGCATGAAGATTTCCCTTCACTGGAACCAGATTGTGAAGCGGGATTCATCACTCCAGAGAACGCGTTTCCACAGCTCCAGAGTCCAATGGCGATGAGCTTTACACCACTCCAGCTGACCCTTGGCATTGCACATGGTGATCTTAGGCTTGTATGCGGCTGCTCGGCCATGGAAACCCATTTCATTAAGCCCCCAATGAGCAGTTATTGTGTTGATGTTGCTTCCAGGCAGTTTGGAACTCGGTATTGAGTGTTGCAATGAGAACAGACAATTTTTACAGGCTTCAGCACTCGTCGGTCCTGTTTCTTGAGCTTGTGTGGCCTACCACTTCACAATAACAGCACTAACAGTTGACCAGGGCAGCTCTAGCAAGGCAGAAATTTGAGAAATTGACTTGTTGGCAAGGTGGCATCCAATGACAGTGCCACGTTGAAAGTCACTGAGCTCTTCAGTAAAGCTACTTTTCTACTGCCAATGTTTGTCTATGGAGATTGCATGGCTGTGTACTCAATGTTATACACCTGTCAGCAACAGGTGTGGCTGAAATAGCAGAATCCACTAATTTGAAGGGGTGTCCACATACAGTGCACTCTGAATGTTTTCAGACCCCTTCACTATCCATATTTTGTTACATTATAGCCTTATTCTAAAAATTATTAAATCGTTTTTCCCCCCCATAATGACAAAGCAAAAACTATTTTGGGGAATTTTTCGCAAATGTATTAAAAATTGTAAACTGAAATTACATATACATAAGTATTCAGACCCTTTACTCAGTACTTTGTTGAAGCACCTCTGGCACTGATTACAGCCTTGAGTCTTCTTGGGTCTTACAAGCTTGGCACACCAGTATTTGGGGAGTTTCTCCCATTCTTCTCTGCATATCTTCTCAAACTCTGTCAGGTTGGATGGGGAGCTATCTTCAGGTCTCTCCAGAGATGTTCGATCAGGTTCAAGTCTGGGCTCTGGCTGGGCCACTCAAGGACATTCAGAGACTTGTCCCGAAGCCATTCCTGCGTTGTCTTGGCTGTGTGCTTAGGGTCTGAGATTCTGAGCGCTCTGAAGCAGGTTTTCATCAAGGATCTATCTGTACTTTGCTCCGTTCATCTTTCCCTCCCAGTCCCTGAAAACAATCTCTACAGCATGATGCCGCCACCACCATGCTTCAGCATAAGGATGGTGCCAGGTTTCATCTAGATGTGACACTTGGCATTCAGGCCGAGGAGTTCAACCTTGGTTTCATCAGACCACAGAATCTTGTTTCTCATGGTCTGAAAGTCCTTTAGGTGCCGTTTGGCAAACTCCAAGCGGACTGTCATGTGCCTTTTACTGAGGAGTGGCTTCCGTCTGGCCACTCTACCATAAAGGCCTGATTGGTAGAGTGCTGCAGAGATGGTTGCCCTTCTGGAAGGTTCTCCCATCTCCACAGAGAAACTCTGGAGCTTTGTCAGTGAACATTGGGTTCTTGGTCACCTCTCTGACCAAGGCCCTTCTCCCCCATTGCTCTGTTTGGCCAGGTGGCCAGCTCTAGGAAGAGTCCTAGTGGTTCCAAACTTCTTCCATTTAAGAATGATGGAGGCCACTGTGTTGTTGGGGACCTTCAATGCTGCAGAAATGTTTTGGTACCCTTCCCCAGATACTTCAACCTCATGGCTTAGTTTTTGCTCTGACATGCACTGTCAACTGTGGGACCTTATATAAACAGGTGTGGTTCTTTCCAAATCATGTCCAATCAATTGAATTTACCACAGGTGGACTCTCATCAAGTTGTGAAACTTCTCAAGGATGATCAATGGAAACAGGATGAACCTGAGCTCAATTTCGAGTCTCATTGCAAAGTATCAGTCAATAGTTCGGACATCTAATCATTCAAGGGTTTTTCTTTATATTGACTATTTTCTACATTGTAGATTAATAGTGAAGACATCAAAACAATGAAATAACACATATGGAATGATGTAGTAACCAAAAAAGTGTTCAACAAATCAAAATATATTTTATATTTGAGATTACGCAAAGTAGCCACCCTTTGTCTTGACAGTTTTGCACACTCCACATTCTCTCAACCAGATTCATAAGGTAGTCACCTGGAATGCATTTGAATTAACAGGTGTAACTTGTTAAAAGTTAATTGGTGGAATTTCTTTCCATCTTAATGCGTTTGAGCCAATCTGTTGTGTTGTGACAAGGTAGTGGTGGTATACAGAAGATAGCCCTATTTGGTAAAAGACCAAGTCCATATTATGGCAAGAACAGCTCAAATAAACAACCAGAAAAGTCAGTTCATCATTACTTTAAGACATGAATCGAGAAAATTTTAAGAACTTTGAAAGTTTCTTCAAGTGCAGTCGCAAGAACCAAGCACTATGAGGACTGTCACAGGAAGTTACCTCTGCTGCAGAGGATACTTTGGAGTTACCAGCCTCAGAAATTGCCTCAGAAATTGCAGCCCAAATAAATTCTTCAGAGTTCAAGTAATAGACACATCTCAACATCAACAGTTCATAGGAGACTGCGTGAATCAGGCCTTCATGGTCGAATTGCTGCAAAGAAATGACTACTAAAGAACACCAATAAGAAGAGACTTGCTTGGGCCAAGAAACACGAGCAATAGACATTCGACCGGTGGAAATCTGTCCTTTTGGTCTGATGAGTCCAAATTTTTGATTTTTGGTTCCAACCGCCGTGTCTTTGTGAGATGCAGAGTAGGTGAACGGGTGATCTCTACATGTGTGGTTCCCACCTTGAAGCATGGAGGAGGTGTGATGGTGTAGGGGTGCATTCTGCAGCCGATACACCATCCCA
The DNA here is from genome assembly GCF_045679555.1 of Salvelinus alpinus. Lineage (NCBI taxonomy): Eukaryota > Metazoa > Chordata > Actinopteri > Salmoniformes > Salmonidae > Salvelinus > Salvelinus alpinus. Next base: position 16,157,522 of record NC_092093.1, on the reverse strand, counting down.
TCTGGTTTGGGCTTAGTGGGACTATCATTTGTTTTTCAACAGGACAATTACCCAACACACCTCCAGGCTGTGTAAGGGCTATTTGATCAAGAAGGAGAGTGATGGATTGCTGCATCAGATGACCTGACCTCCACAATCACCCGACCTTGACCCAATTGAGATGGTTTGGAATGAGTTGGACCGCAGAGTGAAGGAAAAGCAGCCAACAAGTGCTCAGCATATGTGGGAACTCCTTCAAGACTGTTTCCAAAAGCATTCCTCATGAAGCTGGTTGAGAGAATTCCAAGAGTGTGCAAACCTGTCATCAAGGCAAAGGGTGACTACTATATGGTCATTTGTTTAACCCGTTTTTGGTTACTACATGATTGTAGATGTGTTATTTCATAGTTTTGATATCTTCACTATTATTCTACAATGTAAAAAATAAAGAAAAACCCTTGAATAAGTAGGTGTGAACTTTTGACTTGTAGTGTATAGTTTACATTAGATTAGCTAAATATGGCCTGTTCCCTATCATCATGCCCTAATGCTATGTTTGAGTAAATAAGAAAGTAGGGTGTCTTTGGTGGTATTGGTATATTACCCTGTCTCTCACACACTCTTACCCTTTATTTTCTCCTCTCCCCCAGCCTATCTATCCCCCCCATCAGTTCGATGAGATCACTCAGGACTGACTACATGGAGGAGGTGGCATGACAGTCCATCAGCCTTATACCACACAGGCCATTTCTACTATGTTAACTATTATTTATGTTGTGTGTACCAGATGAGGCTGGTGGGAGGAGCTATGTGAGGATGGGCTCATTGTAATGGTTGCAATGGTATCTTTGGAAAGGAGTTAAACGTGTTTTGACTCCGTTCCATTAATTCCATCCCAGCCATTACAATGAGCCAATCCTCCTATAGCTCCTCCCACCAGCCTCCTATGGCGTGTACACAGACCTAATAAAATGACCCCTTACTCAGATTGTTCTTGAAGACTGTTTCTATTGTGCTCCGTTATAACATCATGTATCCAGATGAATGTCAAGGATCTCAGGGATGACATGTTGTTACATGAATGACATGTTTTCTGTCAATCTGAAACCACAATGTGGGAGTTTACTGTAATTTATGCTGTGGCACTAACATATGTTGGCAGACAGTTTCAACCACAAAAACCAGGGTGGTTTTTCTCGCAAAGAAGGGCGCCTAATTTATTTATATTTTTTTTAAGGCAGACATTGAATATCCCTTTGAGCATGGTGAAGTTATTAATTAATTACACTTTGGATAGTGTATCAATATGTCCAGTCAGTACAAATATACAGGCGTCCTTCCTAACTCGGTTGACCAATGGTGACTTTTTAAAACAGTTAAGAATGTAATGGCAGTAAGGGAAAAAAGGCCATGCCTGTGCACGTGACTTTCCCCACAGTCCCATTAGGGTGATTTCTCCCTTTCTCAGCTGTCTATCAACAGCCTCCTTGATTCCAAGGCCCGAATGCATATTTAGACTCTGACCCATCCCAGGTCAGTGGCTGTTGTTGTCGGCAGATGAAGACCCAAGTTATCAGTGTTTTTACCAGGAAGATTGTGTGTGCATCCATAAAGTGGTTTGTGAGTTTATACTTGTAGGTTTTATGCTGTTAGCAATTCTGACTCACTTATTGTTACTTCCTTACATTTTAACTGCACATACAGTACTGTTTAACATGAAGCTAATGTTTGTGTATATTTCAGATATGACATCCATGGTATTTACAGTTGAAGTCAGAAGTTTACATACACCTTAGCCAAATACATTTAAACTCAGTTTTTCACAATTCCTGACATTCATTTAATCCTAGTAAAAATTCCCTGTTTTAGGTCAGTTAGAATTACTACTTTATTTTAAGAATGTGAAATGTCAGAATAATAGTAGAGAATTATTTATTTCAGCTTTTATTTCTTTCATCACATTCCCAGTGAGTCAGAAGTTTACATGCACTCAATTAGTCTTTGGTAGCATTGCCTTAAAATTGTTTAACTTGGGTCAAACGTTTCGGGTAACCTTCCACAAGCTTCCCACAATAAGTTGGGTGAATTTTGGCCCATTCCTCCTGACAGAGCTGGTGTAACTGAGTCAGGTTTTTAGGCCTCCTTGCTCACACACACTTTTTCAGTTCTGCCCACAAATTTTCTATAAGATTGAGGTCAGGGCTTTGTGATGGCCACTCCAATACCTTGACTTTGTTGTCCTTAAGCCATTTTGCCACAACTTGTTTTTCGGCTATGCTTTGGGTCATTGTCCATTTGGAAGACCCATTTGCGACCAAGCTTTAACTTCCTGACTGACGTCTTAAGATGTTGCTTCAATATATCCACATCATTTTCCTCCCTCATGATGCCATCTATTTTGTGAAGTGCACCAGTCCCTCCTGCAGCAAAGCACCCCCACAACATGATGCAGCCACCCCCGTGCTTCACGGTTGGGATGGTGTTTTTCGGCTTGCAAGCATCCCCCTTTTTCCTCCAAACATAACGATGGGCGTTATGGCCAAACAGTTCTATTTTTGTTTCATCAGACCAGAGGACATTTCTCCAAAAAATACGATCTTTGTCCCCATGTGCAGTTGCAAACCGTAGACGGGCTTTTTTATGGCGGTTTTGGAGCCGTGGCTTCTTCTTTGCTGAGCTGCCTTTCAGGTTATGTCGATATACGACTCGTTTTACTGTGGATATAGATACTTTTGTACCTGTTTCCTCCATCTTCACAGGGTCCTTTGCTGCTGTTCTGGGATTGATTTGCACTTTTCACACCAAAGTACGTTCATCTCTAGGAGACAGAACGAGTGTCCTTCTTGAGCGGTATGACGGCTGCGTGGTCCCATGGTGTTTATACTTGCGTACTATTGTTTGTACAGATAAACGTGGTACCTTCAGGCATTTGGAAATAGCTCCCAAGGATGAACCAGGCTTGTGGAGCTCTACAATTTTTTTTCTGAGGTCTTGGCTGATTTCTTTTGATTTTCCCATGATGGCAAGCAAAGAGACACTGAGTGTAAAGGTAGGCCTTGAAATACATCCACAGGTACACCTCCAATTGACTCAAATGATGTCAATTAGCCTATCAGAAGCTTCTAAAGCCATGACATAATTTTCTGGAATTTTCCAAGCTGTTTAAAGGCACAGTCAACATAGTGTATGTAAACTTCTGACCCACTGGAATTGTGATACAGTGAAATAATCTGTAAACAATTGTTGGAAAAATTACTTGTGTTATGCACAAAGTAGATGTCCTAACCGACTTGTCTAAACTATAGTTTGTAAACAAGAAATTAGTGGAGTGGTTGAAAAACGAGTTTTAATGACTTCAACCTAAGTGTATGTAAACTTCCCACTTCAACTTTATATTGTCTGTGCCAGCATTGCCTTAATTGCATGAGTATTTATTCATAATATGTTAGTTTAGAGATGGTTATTGTGTAGCCTGTAGTTTCTGCACATACTACCACTGCGCATTCATAGTTTGCACTAGTGCTATGCCATGGTGTGTTTCTATACTGAACAACATAAACACAACATGCAACAATTTAAAAGATTTTACTGAGTTACAGTTCATATGAGGATATCGGTCAATTGAAATATAATCATTAGGCCCTAATCTATGGATTTCACCTGACTGGGAATACAGATATTTATCTGTTGTTCACAGATGCCTTATAAAAACATTTTTTTTAAATGGGCCTCACAATGGGCCTCAGGATCACCTCACGGTATTTCTGTACATTCAAATTGCCATCAATAAAATGCAATTGTGTTTGTTGTCCGTAGCTTATGCCTGCCTGCCTGCCCACCACCATCCGGCGCTGTGTTCACAACGTTGACATCAGCAAACCCCTCGCCCACACGACGCCATACACGTGTTCTGTGGTTCTGAGGCCGGTTGGACATACTGACAAATTCTCTAAAACGTTAAATTCTCTGGTAACAGTTCTGGTGGGCATTCCTACAGTCAGCATGCCAATTGCACGCTCCCTCAACTTGAGATAACTGTGACTTTGTGTTGTGTGACAACTGCACATTTTAGTGGCCTTTTATTGTCCCCAGCACAAGGGGTCCCTGTGTAATGAAATTGTATCTATTTTTGTCCTGGTGCCACAGGGTTGTAAATTACAATACGCATGCGGGAGCTCCAAGAACCGTCTGAAACTGTTATTAGGTAACATGTAAAGTGTTGGTCCCATGTTTTATGAGCTGAAATAAAATAAAATTTCTCAACTTTTGTGCACAAATTAGTTAACAACCATGTTAGTGAGCATTTCTCCTTTGCCAAAAGGATCCATCAACCGGACTGGTGTAGCATATCACAAAGCTAATACAACAGAATGAACATTACACAGGTGCACCTTGTGCTGGGGACAAAAGGCCACTTTAAAATGTGCAGTTTTGTCACAACACAATGCTGCAGATGTCAAGTTTTGAGGGAGCTTGCAATTGGCATGCTGACTGCAAGAATGTCCACCAGAGCTGTTGCCAGAGAATTTAATGTTTTCTTCTCTACCATAAGCCGCCTCCGTCCTTTTAGAGAATTTGACAGTACATCCAACCGGCCTCACAGCAGCAGACCACGTGTATGGCGTCGTGTGGGCGAGCAAGTTTGCTGATGTCAACATTGTGAACAAAGTGCCCTGCGGTGGCGGTGGGGTTATGGTATGGGCAGGCATAAGCTACGGACAACGAACACAATTGCATTTTATCCATGGCAATTTGAATGCACAGAGATCAGTGATGAGATCCTGAGGCCCATTGTCGTGCCATTCATCCACCGCCACCACCTCATGTTTCAGCATGATAATGCACTGCCCCATGTTGCAAGGATCTGTACACACTTCCTGGAAGCTGAAAATATCCCAGTTCTTCCATCGCCTGCATATTCACCACATGTCACCCACTTAGCATGTTTGGGATGCTCTGGATCGATCCGTACGACAGCGTGTTCCAGTTTCCACCAATATCCAGCAACTTCGCACAGCCATTGAGGAGTGGTACAACATTCCACAATCAACAGCCTGATCAACTCTATGCGAAGAAGTGTCATGCTGCAAGAGGCAAATGGTGGTCACACAAGATACTGACTGGTGTTCTGATTCACGCCTGTGACCAAAAGATGCGTATTTGTATACCCAGTCATGTGAAGTCCATAGATTAGAGCCTAACGCATGTATTTAAATTGACTGATTTCATTATATGAACTGTAACTCCAGTAAAATCTTTGAAATTGTTTCAGTATGCCTTTACATTTTTGGTCAGTATAATTTGACCGAACTTTGAAAAGAATAATGGGCAAATGTTTTGCAATCCAGGTGTGGAAAGCTCTTAGACTTCTCCAGAAAGACTCACAGCTGTAATCACTGCCTAAGGTGCTTCTACAACGTATTGACTCGGGTGTGAATACTTATGTAAATTATATTTCTGTATTTTATTTTCAATAAAATAGCAAACATTTCTAAAAACATGTTTTCACTCTGTCATTATGGGGTATTGTGTGTAGATGGGTGAGAGAAAAAAATATATTCAATACATTTTTAATTTGGACTGTAAAAACAAAATGTGGAATAAGTCAAGGGGTATGAATACTTTCCGAAGGCACTGTAAAATGTATGTATGCTTTATTCACATGATAGTACTAATCAGTGACACCGCTTTGAAACTTTATCCCCCATGTAATGCATGTCTTTAAAATAATGCACACTGTTTCCAGTGTACCTAATATTCAAAATAGTTGAACGAATAGAAGTGAGCAATCATTAACAGTCAATACGTTTCAAAGGTCAATAAAGAGTTAAGGTGTAATGAGCATGTTTCTTGAGTTCTTCTGCTCAGATCTTGTGTTATGTACGTGTCAGTCAATAGGTTTTTATTTGAGAACGTCAGTGCATGCTGCGACAGTGCTTGTTTCCACAGCTGACAGTCTAGGTTGATCAAACAGAGAAACACTTGACTTCTTCCTGTTTTCTCTAATTGAGAGATTCTGAGGTTCACAGCTTCCTTTCAAACTTGGCTTAGAATAGTCCCAAGAGTCTTTTGAAACTTGATTACTCCGTTTTTCTGGTAAGTCTCTCTTACACAATACATGGAATAATATGTGACTGAAGCAATCTTACCATGTTTAATAAAATATATAATTTACTGTTGTTCTTAATGTAAGGAAAACTGCTGGGTTAAATATGTTCAACATGCACTTAAATCTTTATTTGGAAACATGACATTCAACTAGATTTTTCTGTAGATTACATTGTGTGTATTGTAATAAAATCAGTTGATTTCTAAACATGTCATACCTGAAATTGACACAGTTGTTTGCAACTCGTTTCAATTCTACTTTTTGACTGTATTGTCTGAAATGTAATTCTAGATGCACATTATACAATTTTAATTACCATTCATTCATTTCACACAAGTACTTTTTCTATCATAAGTCTGTCACACTTGGAAAAAGTACTCAATTGTCATTCGTGAGAAAAAGTAATGATGCCTTAATAGAAAATTACTCAATTAAAAGTGAAAGTCACACAGTAAAATATTCCTTGAGTAATAGGATTTGGTTTTAAATATACTTATGTATCAAAAGTAAAAGTATAAATATTTTTTTATTCCTTATATTAAACCATCCAGACGGCACAATTTTCTTGTTTTGTTATTTTTATTTATGGATCGGCAGGGGCACACCAACACTCAACAGACATAATTTACAAATAAAGCCTTTGTCTTTAGTGAGTCCACCAGATCAGAGGCAGTAGGGGTGACCAGGGATGTTCTCTTGATAAGTGTGAATTGGACCATTTCCCTGTGCTGCTAAGCATTCAAAATGTGACGAGTACTTTTGGGTGTCAGGGAAAATATATTGAGTAAAAAGTACATTATTTTCTTTAGGAATGTAGTGAAGTAAAAGTAGTCAAGAACATAAATAGTAAAGTAAAGTACAGATACTCAAAAAATAAAAATAAAGTATTTTTACTTAAGTACTTTACACCACTGAAAACAGTTACTTGTCTGCAATAGGTCCATGCTACGTGAGACTGCTTTTATTTGTTGTTTAGGTTTATTACACGGTCTGAACTCACATAACCTGGGAATAAATCCCCCAAAATCTCAGGATCTTGCTGAAATGTATGCATACACTCTGCAGCTAGGAAAGGGGAACCTCACCGCAGAGAATAAGCAATGTCCCACAAAACATATTCTACAACATAGCCTATGCAAAAGCCTTTGACTAGGCTGTCTGGCCCAGATTGATCCTCCACAGCCAACATGAAAGAACCGAAATGGTTGTAGTTAAGCCACCATCACTAATAGGTCAGAAGAGAGAAAGAAAATAAAGCCAGTGGATGTACCTTTAGTAGACCTCAGAGGGATGTATAGAAAACAGTAAGGTACGTCGATGTACTGTATGTCTTCACTTCATCTGTCAGGTGGTGGGGGATGTTATATAAGAATGAAGCGGGAAATACAGTATGTTTGAGTAATCTAACATGGATGAAGGTATACATAAAATAATGTTCCATGCATACATCTGATATAATTTCTAGATATCCAATTAGCTTCATATGAACTCACAATGCTCCTTGTACATACAGTGGGGAGAACAAGTATTTGATACACTGCCGATTTTGCAAGTTTTCCTACTTACAAAGCATGTAGAGGTCTGTAATTTTTATCATAGGTACACTTCAACTGTGAGAGACGGAATCTAAAACAAAAATCCAGAAAATCACATTGTATGATTTTTAAGTAATTAATTTGCATTTTATTGCATGACATAAGTATTTGATCACCTACCAACCAGTAAGAATTCCGGCTCTCACAGACCTGTTAGTTTTTCTTTAAGAAGCCCTCCTGTTCTTCACTCATTACCTGTATTAACTGCACCTGTTTGAACTCGTTACCTGTATAAAAGACACCTGTCCACACACTCAATCAAACAGACTCCAACCTCTCCACAATGGCCAAGACCAGAGAGCTGTGTAAGGACATCAGGGATACAATTGTAGACCTGCACAAGGCTGGGATGGGCTACAGGACAATAGGCAAGCAGCTTGGTGAGAAGGCAACAACTGTTGGCGCAATTATTAGAAAATGGAAGAAGTTCAAGATGACGGTCAATCACCCTCGGTCTGGGGCTCCATGCAAGATCTCACCTCGTGGGGCATCAATGATCATGAGGAAGGTGAGGGATCAGCCCAGAACTACACGGCAGGACCTGGTCAATGACCTGAAGAGAGCTGGGACCACAGTCTCAAAGAAAACCATTAGTAACACACCATGCCGTCATGGATTAAAATCCTGCAGCGCACGCAAGATCCCCCTGCTCAAGCCAGCGCATGTCCAGGCCCGTCTGAAGTTTGCCAATGACCATCTGGATGATCCAGAGGAGGAATGGGAGAAGGTCATGTGGTCTGATGAGACAAAAATAGAGCTTTTTGGTCTAAACTCCACTCGCCGTGTTTGGAGGAAGAAGAAGGATGAGTACAACCCCAAGAACACCATCCCAACCGTGAAGCATGGAGGTGGAAACATCATTCTTTGGGGATGCTTTTCTGCAAAGGGGACAGGACGACTGCACCGTATTGAGGGGAGGATGGATGGGGCCATGTATCGCGAGATCTTGGCCAACAACCTCCTTCCCTCAGTAAGAGCATTGAAGATGGGTCGTGGCTGGTTCTTCCAGCATGACAACGACCCGAAACACACAGCCAGGGCAACTAAGGAGTGGCTCCGTAAGAAGCATCTCAAGGTCCTGGAGTGGCCTAGCCAGTCTCCAGACCTGAACCCAATAGAAAATCTTTGGAGGGAGCTGAAAGTCCGTATTGCCCAGCGACAGCCCCGAAACCTGAAGGATCTGGAGAAGGTCTGTATGGAGGAGTGGGCCAAAATCCCTGCTGCAGTGTGTGCAAACCTGGTCAAGAACTACAGGAAACGTATGATCTCTGTAATTGCACACAAAGGTTTCTGTACCAAATATTAAGTTCTGCTTTTCTGATGTATCAAATACTTATGTCATGCAATAAAATGCAAATTATTTACTTAAAAATCATACAATGTGATTTTCTGGATTTTTGTTTTAGATTCCGTCTCTCACAGTTGAAGTGTACCTATGATAAAAATTACAGACCTCTACATGCTTTGTAAGTAGGAAACACTGCCGATTTTGCAGGTTATCAAATACTTGTTCTCCCCACTGTATATTAATTTCTCCAATATCCACTTAGCTGATCATGTGCTTCAGTTGACATTTGATCAGGGAAGTCAGGCGAGATGATGAATCAAACCATTGTTGCCTTGCTGTGGTTGTTTTGCCACCCCATGTAATCTTTATGCTTTGGGAACAGCCACCATGCAGAAGTGAATAGTAGGAACAACAACCAGAAGCAGAACAACAATGTCATGTCTTTGTCAATAACATTGAGACATTTTTATATTCAAAACACAGATTTTTTTCAATTACAAATGTACAATGAATTGCCAATTGATAATGCCAGCATTGCCCCTAAAAGTCTCAATACTGACATGAAGTACTGTGCGTCATTGAAAGCCAACCCCAGTTGTTCACTTCAGATACTTAACCACACTCGTGCATTTAAAGAAGAATTTGGGTCACAGTCAAGCAAGATTGGGGTTATGTGACCTGGTTCTCTGCAAATTTCCTTTCTCTGAATCGCACCACACTGCCAATCCTATTCGACTCCAGATTACTTCAGTCACACCTTTGTAAGGATGTTAATTAACTACAATCAGAATTTTGCTTCATAGTTAAAATAATATACGTATACAGTAGTTGATAGTGATAGGATACATTTCAATAAAACAGAAATGCTTTTTGGGGGGGGGGGGTGCCATGAGTACATACTATATGTTGAAATAAATTCCAAGTGTGTTATTAAATGAAAGACCTGTTCTTCTCTGAGTGCTCTCTCTATCCATAGGAGAAAATGAACCATACGGATAATGGCGAGGAAACAGTTAACAATTCAGTGGCGTATGACTATGATGTGGTGGAGCCATGTAATATGGAAGACAACAACAGTGTGGAGACAGTGGTGCGACTCTACATCCACTCTGTCATCTGCATCCTGGGATTACTGGGCAACATCCTGGTGATCGTCACCTACGCCTTCTACAAGAAGGCCAAGTCCATGACGGACGTCTACCTTCTGAACGTGGCCATAGCAGACATGCTGTTTGTGGCGGCTCTACCCCTGATCATCTACAATGAGCAGAGTGGCTGGGCCATGGGGACGGTGGCCTGTAAGGTTCTCCGCGGGGCCTACAGCGTCAACCTGTACAGTGGCATGCTGCTGTTAGCTTGTATTAGCACCGACCGCTACATTGCTATCGTCCAGGCCCGTCGCTCCTTCCGGCTCCGCTCCCTGATCTTCAGCCGCATCATCTGCGCTGCAGTCTGGAGCCTGGCCCTGCTCCTCTCTGTCCCCACCTTTGTCTACTACGAGCGTTATGTGCCTGCACACAGCACCCTTGGAAATGATTATGACAACTATGATTACAACAATGCTACAACACCGTTTGATCTGGAGAACACCATATTCTTAGAGGAGGAGGACTATGTAGTCTGCAACTTCAGGTTCCCAGACAACGCCACAGCCCGTCAGATGAAGATCCTGGTCCCGAGCACCCAGATGGCGGTGGGCTTCTTGCTGCCCCTGTTGGTCATGGGTTTCTGCTATGCCAACATCATTGTCACGCTGCTGCGTGCCAAGAACTTCCAGAGGCACAAGGCGGTGCGCGTGGTGCTGGCTGTGGTGGTCGTGTTTATCATCTGTCATCTGCCCTACAACGTCGCGCTGCTCTACGACACGGTCAACAAGTTCCAGAACCTGGCCTGCAGTCACGTGGATGCCACCGAGGTGGCCAAGACAGTGACGGAAACGGTGGCCTACCTGCACTGCTGCCTCAACCCGGTCCTATACGCCTTCATCGGGGTGAAGTTCAGGAACCACTTCAGGAAGATTGTGGAGGATGTGTGGTGCATTGGGAAGAGGGTCATGAATCCCCGACGCTTCTCCAGGGCCACGTCAGAGATGTATGTCTCCACTGTCCGCAAGTCTATGGATGGTTCCTCTACAGACAATGCATCTTCTTTCACCATGTGAGGACGAGACCCTGTGGTGGAGACTGCTATTGCTGTGAACCCTAGCGTAGTCTGATACATTTATCAATGTACCTATGCCATCTTTATTGAATGTTTCCATAAGCCTTACATGGAATAATCAATGTAAAATAACAAAAGTGTTTATTTAAATGGTAACTACTGTAATGTCAACTGTTTCTACTTGCTGTGTATTGTTTATGAATATGATATATCGGTTGTTGCTTTTATGCAGTTCTGTCTTTGGTTAATGCACAATTGTGGTTTATGTCTATGTTTGAACATATTTTGAAAGACAAAGTAAAACAATACTTTTTTATGGCCTATATTAATTTCCTAATGTATTTATTGACGGAAGGACAATACTATGTAATCTGGGTTTCAGCATGGCAAACTGCTCACAATTAGTAGATGTACCAGCGTTGTTATTGTTACCCAGTAGATGGCGCCATTTACACTCTTTACACTATGTCTCTACACAGTCTGGAATGAAGTGTTGTAAAATCAGTGCGGAGACAGCTTCCCTAGAATTAAGTGAGTTCTACAAAGATAAGGCAGTATTGTTGTTTAAGAAAGCCAAATATTAGGTCATATTTGATTTGAGTGAAATTATGTTATTGTCTTAGGTAATTGGTTCATAGGAGAGACATTCTCATATGCACTATTTAGTTAGTGCATATTATTGTCAACTTAATGTTACATTTGTTGCTGGTTTTTAACCTTTGGGGCTTGATTGCTGTCATTTGTGCTCACTTGCTAATTAAAGATCCAAATTTAATTGTCTGTCTCTATGTAATACCCGGTGTACAGTTGTGAGAAGCTTCTGCAGGGGGTCTGTTGTGTTCATGACTCTGCCCTCAACCTATCATTATCAACAATTCATCATTAATCATGACTAAGCATATATGACACCCCTGATTCAATTATTAAAATCATAATTTGTAATTACCCAACATTTCATTTTAAATGTTTAAAACTAAACAATAGTCCTATTTTCAACACAGGAGGCTGCTGAGGGGAGGATGGCTCATAATAATGGCTGGAATGGAGTAAATGGAATGGTATCAAACACAAGGAAACCATGTGTTTGATGTATTTAAGACCATTCCACTGATTCTGATCCAGTCATTACCACAAGCCCGTTCTCCCAAAATAAGGTTCCACCAACCTCCTGTGATGTTTAAGTTATGTAAGGATACTGTCTAAAATATTATAGTATTACTAAAAGTGAATTGATCCTGCTAAGCTACCAATACTACAAGCAGCCCTCCCAGAGAGTGACATTGAAAACCTGACTGACGAGTGTGGAAAATTATGTTAGCATGTTGTTAGCACTTTCCTTACACAAGTGGCTGTCTGTCATTCATTTAACTGGCAAGTCAAAACACTGTGACTAAGGGTTCCGCTATGTTTATGAAATATATTATCTAATACTTGTACTTTTGTACCTTTAAATTACTAAAGGTATAAAAGAGGTTTAAAGGAGCAGGTACAACCAGTTGAATCCACGTAGAGACAAAGACGCAGTCATTCAGATGTAAGAACGGATTTTTTTAGGCATTCGTCGGATCCTACAAGCATTTCGCTACACCTGCAATTTTATTTTATTTTTATTTATTTAACCTTTATTTAACCAGGTAGGCAAATTGAGAACACGTTCTCATTTACAATTGCGACCTGGCCAAGATAAAGCAAAGCAGTTCGACACATACAACAACACATAGTTACACATGGAGTAAAACAAACATATAGTCAATAATACAGTGAAAAAAATAAGTCTATATACAATGTGAGCAAGTGAGGTGAGATAAGGGAGGTGAAGGCAAACAAATATATGTATAAATAAATACAAATATAAAAAGGCCATGGAGGCGAAGTGAATACAACACAGCAAGTAAAATAAAAACTAAAAACACTGGAATGGTTGGTTTGCAGTGGAAGAAAGCGCAAAGTAGAGACAGAAATAATGGGGTGCAAAGGAGCAAAATAAATAAATAAATAAATACAGTAGGTAAAGAGGTAGTTGTTTGGGCTAAATTATAGATGGGCTATGTACAGGTGCAGTAATCTATGAGCTGCTCTGACAGCTGGTGCTTAAAGCTAGTGAGGGAGATAAGTGTTTCCAGTTTCAGAGATTTTTGTAGTTCGTTCCAGTCATTGGCAGCAGAGAACTGGAAGGAGAGGCGTCCAAAGGAAGAATTGGTTTTGGGGGTGACTAGAGAGATATACCTGCTGGAGCGCGTGCTACAGGTAGGTGCTGCTATGGTGACCAGCGAGCTGAGATAAGGGGGGACTTTACCTAGCAGGGTCTTGTAGATGACCTGGAACCAGTGGGTTTGGCGACGAGTATGAAGCGAGGGCCAGCCAACGAGAGTGTACAGGTCGCAGTGGTGGGTAGTATATGGGGCTTTGGTGACAAAACGGATGGCACTGTGATAGACTGCATCCAATTTATTGAGTAGGGTTTTGGAGGCTATTTTGTAAATGACATCACCGAAGTCGAGGATTGGTAGGATGGTCAGTTTTACAAGGGTATGTTTGGCAGCATGAGTAAAGGATGCTTTGTTGCGGAATAGGAAGCCAATTCTAGATTTGACTTTGGATTGGAGATGTTTGATGTGAGTCTGGAAGGAGAGTTTACAGTCTAACCAGACACCTAGGTATTTGTAGTTGTCCACATATTCTAAGTCAGAGCCGTCCAGAGTAGTGATGTTGGACAGGCGGGCAGGTGCAGGCAGCGATCGGTTGAAGAGCATGCATTTAGTTTTACTTGTATTTAAGAGCAATTGGAGGCCACGGAAGGAGAGTTGTATGGCATTGAAGCTCGCCTGGAGGGTTGTTAACACAGTGTCAAAAGAAGGGCCAGAAGTATACAGAATAGTGTCGTCTGCGTAGAGGTGGATCAGAGAATCACCAGCAGCAAGAGCGACATCATTGATGTATACAGAGAAGAGAGTCGGTCCAAGAATTGAACCCTGTGGCACCCCCATAGAGACTGCCAGAGGCCCGGACAACAGACCCTCCGATTTGACACACTGAACTCGATCAGAGAAGTAGTTGGTGAACCAGGCGAGGCAATCATTAGAGAAACCAAGGCTGTCAAGTCTGCCGATGAGGATGTGGTGATTGACAGAGTCAAAAGCCTTGGCCAGGTCAATGAATACGGCTGCACAGTATTGTTTCCTATCGATGGCGGTTAAGATATCGTTTATGACCTTGAGCGTGGCTGAGGTGCACCCATGACCAGCTCTGAAACCAGATTGCATAGCGGAGAAGGTATGGTGGGATTCGAAATGGTCGGTAATCTGTTTGTTGACTTGGCTTTCGAAGACCTTAGAAAGGCAGGGTAGGATAGATATAGGTCTGTAGCTGTTAGGGTCAAGAGTGTCCCCCCCTTTGAAGAGGGGGATAACCGCAGCTGCTTTCCAATCTTTGGGAATCTCAGACGACACGAAAGAGAGGTTGAAGAGGCTAGTAATAGGGGTGGCCACAATTTCAGCAGATAGTTTTAGAAAGAAAGGGTCCAGATTATCTAGCCCGGCTGATTTGTAAGGGTCCAGATTTTGCAGCTCTTTTAGAACATCAGCTGACTGTATTTGGGAGAAAGAGAAATGGGGAAGGCTTGGGCGAGTAGCAGAGGGGAGGGCAGTGCTGTTGTCCGGGGTAGGGGTAGCCAGGTGGAAAGCATGGCCAGCCGTAGAAAAATGCTTATTGAAATTCTCAATTATAGTGGATTTGTCGGTGGTGACAGTGTTTCCTATCTTCAGAGCGGTTGGAAGATGGGAGGAGGTGTTCTTATTCTCCATGGACTTTACGGTGTCCCAGAACTTTTTTGAATTTGTGTTGCAGGAAGCAAATTTCTGCTTGAAATAGCTAGCCTTGGCTGTTCTAACTGCCTGTGTATATTGGTTTCTGGCTTCCCTGAAAAGTTGCATATCACGGGGGCTGTTCGATGCTAATGCAGAACGCCATAGGATGTTTTTCTGTTGGTTAAGGGCAGTCAGGTCAGGAGAGAACCAAGGGCTATATCTGTTCCTGGTTCTAAATTTCTTGAATGGGGCATGCTTATTCAAGATGGTGAGGAAGGCATTTTTAAAAAATGTCCAGGCATCCTCTACTGACGGGATGAGATCAATATCCTTCCAGGATACCGCGGCCAGGTCGATTAGAAAGGCCTGCTCGCTGAAGTGTTTCAGGGAGCGTTTGACAGTGATGAGTGGAGGTCGTTTGACCGCTGACCCATTACGGATGCAGGCAATGAGGCAGTGATCGCTGAGATCTTGGTTGAAAACAGCAGAGGTGTATTTGGAGGGCAAGTTTGTTAGGATGATATCTATGAGGGTACCCGTGTTTACGGAATTGGGGTGGTACCTGGTAGGTTCATTGATAATTTGTGTGAGATTGAGGGCATCAAGCTTAGATTGTAGGGTGGCTGGGGTGTTGAGCATGTTCAAATTTAGGTCGCCTAGCAGCACGAGCTCTGAAGATAGATGGGGGGCAATCAGTTCACATATAGTGTCCAGAGCACAGCTGGGGGCAGAGGGTGGTCTATAGCAGGCGGCAACGGTGAGAGACTTGTTTTTAGAGAGGTGGATTTTTAAAAGTAGAAGTTCAAATTGTTTGGGAACAGACCTGGATAGTAAAACAGAACTCTGCAGGCAATCTTTGCAGTAGATTGCAACACCGCCCCCTTTGGCCGTTCTATCTTGTCTGAAAATCTTGTAATTGGGGATGAAAATGTCTGAATTTTTGGTGGTCTTTCTAAGCCAGGATTCAGACACGGCTAAAACATCCGGGTTGGCAGAGTGTGCTAAAGCAGTGAACAAAACAAACTTAGGGAGGAGGCTTCTAATGTTAACATGCATGAAGCCAAGGCTATTACGGTTACAGAAGTCATCAAAAGAGAGCGCCTGGGGAATAGGAGTGGAGCTAGGTACTGCAGGGCCTGGATTCACCTCTACATCACCAGAGGAACAGAGGAGGAGTAGGATAAGGGTACGGCTAAAAGCTATGAGAATTGGTCGTCTAGAGCTACTAGAGCAGAGAGTAAAAGGAAGTTTCTGGGGGCGATAAAATAGCTTAAAGGAATAATGTACAGACAAAGGTATGGTAGGATGTGAATACAGTGGAGGTAAACCTAGGTATTGAGTGATGATGAGAGAGATATTGTCTCTAGAAACATCATTGAAACCAGGTGATGTCATCGCATATGTGGGTGGTGGAACTGAGAGGTTGGATATGGTATAGTGAGCAGGGCTAGAGTCTCTACAGTGAAATAAGCCAATAAACACTAACCAGAACAACAATGGACAAGGCATATTTACATTAAGGAGAGGCATGCTTAATCGAGTGATCAATAAGGGTCCAGTGAGTAGAGGTTGGTTGGGGTCACGGCGATCCAGACAGTAGGCCGGGTAGAGGCTATCGGTAGCAAGATAGCATAGGATGGAGGTCTAATTGTAGATACCTCGTGCATTTCCGTCGGTAGGTTAGTGGGGTTCCGTGTGGTAGAGGGGATCAATCCAAATTGGCAAAATAGATATAGTGGCCCAAGAAAAAAATAAAATTAATAATAATAATAATAATAATTGTCCGATATACTTATTCAGATAGCAGCCGATAAGACAGCTAACGATTAGCGGGCCCCAGATGAGCGTTCAGGTAACGTCGGGACGGGGGTGCCAGTTGGATAACTCCCTCGGGCAGATAACGTCGGCAGTCAGTCGTGAAGGCCCGGTGGGGCTCCATATCTGCAGCAACAACAAAAAAAACAAAAAAACGGGTCCGGATAGGTGACTGTAGCCCAGGAATGGCTGATGGAGCTCCTCAGCTAGCTCCGGAATAAATTACGTTTGCTCCGGGATCGACGTAAGCCAATAGACACACGGTTTGCAGCTAGCTAGCTGCGAAATCAAGGAGCAAATGTCCAGTGCCTGCGGCTGAAATCCGGTGATGAAGTAGAAGAAAAAAGAAAAAAAATCCGGTGATGTGGTAGTGAAAAAGCAGTCCTATATGCTCTGGGTTGATATCGCGCTTGCAGACTGGCAGGTATTGGCCCGAGCTGAAGCTGGCTGGTGTCCGAGTTAAGGGTGAAGACCGCAGCAGTGGCTAACTGACTACTAGCTAGTAGCTAGTTATCTGGCTAGCTTCTGATTGGGGTTACGGTTCTAAAGTATAAAAGAAATAGCAGATCCGTACCACATTGGGTGAGGCGGAATGTATATTCAGTTCCTAAATGGAAAGTGAAATTAAAATATATACGAAATGCATACGAAAAAAAAAAAACGAGGACTATTTACACGGGACAAGACAAACACACGTCCGACTGCTACGCCATCTTGGAATCATCGTAATAACATCTGCCTAATATGTGTATGTGACCAAGACAATTTGATATAGTTTTAGTACAAAGGAGATATTGTGAAATGTAACCTTGGTTTGACCAAGTGGATAAAAAAAACTGTATTTGGCAAACATATTGCGTCTCCTGCCGCAAGTCACACCATCACGCAAGCCACAAGGCTGTGAGAACAACTGTTGGCCAAGTCCTCCTCTATTCCCATGGCAATAACTAATGTCAGTTCAGTTTCCAAGGCCAAGTCATAAAGCGTATTGATGATCAATGCTTGACTCGGACTGAAATAGTTAGCGGTACTCATTTTGGGTGTTGGTGTTGTGCCGAAAAGCTTCCCTCTGACAGAATTCTTCGCATGAATGCGCACGCACTCAATTCTTCATTCCTGCGACTTGCTTGCTAGTTGAGATTTCTGATCACTTTAGGATGCTATTTGGTTAACTACTTAACTATTTAGCAGTATTGTGGCTTGGTGGTAGAAGCTGTTCAGGGTTTTGTTGGTTCCAGACTTGGTAGAACAGTAGCGCTTGCCATCCAGTAGCAGAGAGAATAGTCTATGACTTTGGTGGCTGAAATCTTTGACAATTTGACAAAGAAACTGTATATTTGTGTGCAGGAACCCTACATCCGTCAATGAGGCAGTACGTTAACACACCAAAAATCAATATATTGATAATGTACTATACACCACTACAGTAGTGAATGTGGTTGGTTTGGAGTTGAAAGGCTGTCATACAGCAGATAAATAAGGTATGATTGAAAACCATTGAAGCTGTCAAACCATAAACAGGAAATAAAGAGCCAGTCAGCGAGTGAGCGAGCAGGCAGGAGATGCAAATAACTGTTTTTATTACAGCAATTCAAACATACTGAAACTGAAACACCCAACAGCATCACTCACAAGCTTACAAGCCTTGGATTAGTATTATTAGCCTTTGGCCATTAGTTCGGCAGTACGATTGCCTTGGTCCACATAAACTTAACTCACACAGCATGCTCATTCATGAAGACGTTTGATTAGACCCAGCAGCAAGCTGAATATAGACTAGCGGCGGGATCTTTGTCATATAAACACAAGCACTAATGATCCTCAAAAATAATAATCATTTTTTTTTTTTTATATAATCAAAAAAGTTTTTTATTGCAGTAAGAAACACCCTAAAAGACAGAGGAAGCTAGGGCTTGAAGTTACAGTACATTAAAACCTGGCCTTGCCCTCAGCAATGGGAGTGGCACGGAAAGGCAGCTACATTGGTGCACTCTTCACTGAACAGGATAAAATAACGACATACTGTAAAGGGTGGGGTGACTTCACGTCTTTGAATGTCCTCCCTTTGAAACAGGATCTATGACTATGACAGAGAGGTGAGGGGATGATTGATTCTATTGTTAGAGCCTATAGGCTCCCACAGTAAGTGGACATGGCACACCTTAGGGCAGAGACCATCAGCATATGGGCCCACCGAGACTTGGCAGCAAGTCACAGGCCTCACACTGTGTGTGTGTGTGTGTGTGTGTGTGTGTGTGTGTGTGTGTGTGTGTGTGTGTGTGTGTGTGTGTGTGTGTGTGTGTGTGTGTGTGTGTGTGTGTGTGTGTGTGTGTGTGTGTGTGTGTGTGTGTGTGTGTGTGTGTGCGCACGCACGCACATGCAAGCACAATTGGATTTTCATTCACTGGCAGACAGGGTCATATTCTCATTTCACAGTGAGTCTTTTCCCCTTGAGGCTTGAGTGAATTACCCTCTCTTTGTCCCTGCAGGCTGGACTGGGTGACCAGGCAAAGCACACATTGGAGCAAAGCCCTGGTCCTGCTGTAAACAGCCGTAGCCCTCTCCAGGCGCTCTATAACGAAGGTTAATTAAGGTTAAATAAATAAAAGGAAGCTGTGCAGCAACAGCAACTATCCCAACTGTGAATTTCACAACATGCTGTCGAGTACATTCGTTTCACAAACTGCTGTCCATTGATGGATTGATAAATAAACTATTGCACAATCGCCGCAGACAAGGGTGAAAAGTGTAACAACAAAAAAATACTCTAAGGTGTCAAAAAACATGAATCTCACAAATATCTTTAGTGCCTAACTCAGCACATTTTGGAGAGTTGGCGTTATGGGTCAATATGCCCAGCTCTAAAATGAGACTGTCCGCCTGTGGTCAGGGCATCAGGGCTGAGAGGGTTTGGAAGACAAGTCCAACTAAAGATGCCATACTTACAGTAATGTGAAAAATGGATGTTGTTTTCCAGGTCACAGACTAATAGACAATATAGCCACTCAAACCAGACTTTCCTTAGACATTCAAATCGGTTTCTTTATGCTGCTAATCCTTTACGGTGAGATGTTCTATCATTCCCTGTAATACAGTCATAGTAGCTAGGTGATATTATATCAACAGTGATCCTTGTTATCTCCCAGTGTATATCTCCCCTGCCTTTGGCAAAAGCTGCTTTGCAACACGTTTTATTCCTACTCTAAGAAAGAACACGGCAATGTTTCCACTTAGTAATAACAGGTAATACTCTCAGAGGAAAACAATTTGAATCATGCAATAGTTGTATTGACATTGAATTATAAACACCTGGGAATAAATATTGCTTTGGCAGTGCTGTTGATGAAAAAGTTCTGCCTATTGACATCACCTAGGTCTATACAGTAGGCTACATTGTTTTTGTAGAGCTGTTGAAGTGTATAGCCATAGTGGCAAGATAAGAGAAGCCTATCACAATATTACTGTCCTCTGGCAGGAATTACAAATACTGTTCATGAAAATTGACAAATTATTTAATTTGTCATTCTTATCACAGTCTTTTATCAAACACAACATATTTTGTCCTCAAATGACATTTCTGAGGCCGCTTTTAGTGAGTCTCCAAAAATAGGTAAATATTGTGCATTATTCTGTCTCAGGCTGTCTTGGGCAGAGCCAGGACAAATGGAACAAGGGCACCTTTAGCCTCTACAGGTGCTTTGAGTGCCAGTGCCTCAGGCAAAAACTGTTCATTCTCCTCTTCCACAACAAACTGCAATGTTTGGGACTTGTTCACGCAGTAAATGGTGTTGCCAATGACAGCACAGCGAAAGGGCAAGGGGTTGGTCTGCTCCAGGGACGCACTGTCATGCCATATTTTCACCACAGTGTTGTATTTGAACACGTTGACGCCATAGTCACGGTTGACGTCAAACCTGTAGATGAAGTTTTTGAACGCCACCATGTCGGTGGATTTCTTCCTGCTGTTGTTGAACGGGCATTCCTCCCAGTCAGCTCTTCTATTGTCATATCTTAGCAGACGATAAAAGAGAGAGCCTCCTGATACGAACAGCTCTCCATTACAGGTCGTTGCCTCGTGCGCAACAGCGAACGCCCCTTTTGGTAGAGGCGCCACAGGGCTCCATCTGTCAGTGCGAGGGTCGTATTTCTCCACCGTGAAGAGACACTCCCCTCCGATTGCAAACAGGTAGCCGTCCATGGACACCAGCTTGAGCTGAGACCGACCCTGGGTGAGCGGTCGTATTTCGCTCCAGCTGTCAGTGAGAGGGTTGTAGCAGAACACCTTGTCTGAGACCTTGCCTTTGTCGCCCTGCACTTTGATTCCACCTGCTACGAATAGATAATTGTACATGGTGCATATCCCAGAGCCCTTTGTGTTGATTTCATCCGGCATCTTCGTCAGCACTTTCCAGTCCTTTGTCTCCTCGTTGTAATAGTAAATCACATGGTTCTCCTCCAGGGACACCATCGATAGAGGGCTCTGGGGGCGACTGTTCTCGCGGCTTGGAGGTCTGCTCCCGGCGCGGTCATACACCTCGTTGATTTCAGCCACCACCAACGCCCTCTTTCCCTCCATTCTCATAGTGAGAATCAGCTCTCTCTCCCCTCCGGTCAAACGCCCATAGACAGCAGGATCACGCAGTATTTCCAAGAAATTGTCACTCATGTGCTTGTAGGCTTTCTGCTTCAATTCACCGATACGTTGCCTTTTGGCTATTGTCAAAATCTCATAGCAGTTCTCAGCAGTAATCTGCTCCGACATTTTATCGACAGCAGCTTGAACCGCGCAAGGAATTTATAACACTTTAGCCCGGGTGATGACCTCTACAATATGAACCTTACTAACCTCCATTCGGGACGAGTAAATGTAATCCACCAATATTGTCAAAGTCTTAAAACTCACCCCCTTTACTCGGCATACGTCTCGGGACTGCCGCGCCTTGAAATAGTCACTTTTCTCATCCAAAACGGCTTTATGCGCTTCAAGTTTCTTTCCAGACACTTCAATCACTAAATCAGACTTATCTTCAGAAGCACAGACGCCGTTCCCACATCCCCATCCTTCCTGCCTGGACTGCGGTGCTTGGTTTCCCTGTGTAGCTTCTGGGTCGCTCTCTCCCCGCACAGCCGTCTGTCCCGCACTGCCTGTCTGTCCGCGCTCATGTGCTGACTGTGCTTCTGCGCTGATACAAAAGGTGACAGGCGCAGAACTCCCCTCCCTCTTTCCCCCGCCTGGGAACTCGCTTTATAAATCTAACACTGACCTTTCACAGCTCCACCGCTGACTTGACACATGAGAGGTGCGCTCCGTGTTTTCGTTTCGTCATCCAGGCAGAAGAGGGAAAGCCCAGGGTGTGCGCCACGTCCACCTGCGCGCGGCAGTTCTCCTCCGCCGCATCGGGCTCTATTGAACAGTGCTGCTCTTTGTTGAGATGTGGGGTTGGGGTATTCTCATTCATGGCTGACCCATGCATGCGATCTTCATTTGCATTTACTGAGCCATTCTTTGGTGGGCTACCATTATAACATCTAAGACCCATGGCAGCATTATCCATTTCAACAAGTGGGCTCCCGAGTAGCGCAGTTTAAGGCATCGTTTAAGGCGTCGTTACATTTCCTGGTTCGAATCCAGGCTGAATCACATCCGGCCGTGATTGGGAGTCTCATAGGGCGGGCCACAATTGGCCCAACGTCGTCCGGGGTAGGCCGTCATTGTAAATAAGAATTTGTTCTTAACTGACTTGCCTAGTAAAATAAAATGTGGTCCATTAGTCTCCGTAATACATTGTGCCCAAAGTTTTGATTCTCTCTGGATCTTTCATCTCGGGGATATTTGCAATGGAGTCCTGCGTCAGCAAAGCCATTTTGTCTACCTGCCCTTTCTCGTGACAGACAGGGGAGGTGTCAGCATCAGCGCTGTTTTGGCGCTACTCTGCCACCTCTGGGTTTAACACTGCGCACTCTCATCCATTATCGCAACGCACGGGTTTGGGATATATTCATTTTTGTTCATGTTTTAGATAAATCAGACAAGTCCAATATTCCAATATTGCTGCAATATATTGATGTAATATAAATTAAGATATTTCATTGTAATCGCCCCTGAAATATCCCTTTTTAGTCCTTCAATCCCTTGGGCTACAGCAAGCAATACTACGATCTCATTGTATTGTTGTATCTGCTATCTCCTCGGGTCTGTTATTCCCCTTTTTCATTTGATCAGAGGGAAATAGAAATGAAATGAATTTCCCATGCAGGAACAGAGCCAGAGGATTACGACATGCAAGGAACGGAGGATCAACGACGACACAATCCTATTGTTTCCTTTGTCCATCTTCATTTCAGGGTTCAACAGGTGCTGGTGTCGTCATCTGTGGAGAGGTGTGGGAATTAGAAGCAACAGCATCGAGATAAACTCATTTCACTCTTCTAAACACAATTCTAGTTAATTGTTTCTTATGGCTATGCAGCTCAGTGACACAATTAAAAATATTTGAGACTGTGCATGGCTTTGCCAAAGGCAAGGTTGATAGGAATCCAGGAAGCTCACAGGGGCGCTCTAGTGATATAAATCCCGTGTGTGGATGTGGCTGTATTCACCACTGTATTCTGACTTTTTAAAAATTATGAATATATCTATATTGATAAATTATATCTTTTTGAGATATAAAATGTAATATGGCCCATATCAGAGGATTTGTGTTGATTTTGTAAATACTTATTGGGTGTAACGGTTTTGTGCGCCAATCTGTTCTGAGTGAAGCCTCATTTGAAACATGGAAGCACCTCAATAAATAACAAATCACATTTTCAGAACGAACCATATTAATTGTAACTAACTAAAGAACAAATGCATTAACTACAACACCACAGTAAGTAAAATGCAAAGTTAATGTCATACTTAGGCTACTACACTCCCCAGCTGCAGAATGTGATGCGTCAATGCAGTCTGGTTGTTTTTCCGTTGCAGCGCCGTTATAAGGGCTTTACCGATGGCAAGACCGCTTGAAGAAAGAGCCATTCTAACGCTTCGATCACACCGACAGTGTCGGGCAGCATCATCTGGATATGTATGCAACAAAAGTTCAACATTCACCTTCTGCTACCATTTCTGTCAAGCCATCTACGCGTACAGTTTGACGCATACGTTCGGAAAAAACGTATGCACCACACCGAACGCACTGCAACTTCCTCTGCACAGCAATGCAATGGCCAGGTCGCAGTTGTAAATTAGAACTTGTTCTCAACTGGCTTACTTGGTTACATAAAGGTAAAATACAATAAAAATGTTGCAAGGCAAACGCAGCATTTCTTTGGAAATTTATGTAATTCTGGTGTATCAAAATGCAAAACACTGTTGGTGTGATCGAAGTGTTACCTCTAAAAAGTGGACTGTCTGTTTCGGATTTAGATTTGAATTAAGTCACCCTTCACCCTTAATTCCTTGCAACAGAACTTTGAATCCTATCCAAACCAAATTTGAGAAAAGATGTAAAAAATAGTAATGCTATTCCAATCCAAGATGGCGTAGCAGGGTAGACGTGTTTCTTTGGTCCTCTCGTGTACGTTCGTATTTTTTCGTATGTCTTGTATATATTTTTAAAAAAAAATTCTATCTCTTTTCGATTTTTAATTCGATTATACCTTCCGGTAACCTACCTCACCCAATGTGATACGGAATCGCTATTATTTTTTAACTTTGGAACACTTTCAAGAACCCCCAGTAGCTAACCAGCTAATCAGCTACAAGCTAATTTAGCCATTTTTTGCCGCTGCTAGCAGCTTTTACCTTCTGCACAGACACCAGCCCTGTTATTAGCCTGGATATTACTCACCAATTTACCAGCATCGGACTGTCTCTCGACAACAACGCCGGATTCCTGCCGTAATCCCTGAGCCACTACTTCTGATCCTCACAGCTAGCTTGCAGCTAGCGCAGCTAGCGCCACTGCCACGAAGCTAGCACCAGTTAGCAAACACAATTCTACAATTCACAACCTCTCTTTCGCCATCGCCATCCGGCTTGGATTCTCTGTCGACACGACCACGTCTGGTCTGCAGACGAATACCCCACCCGCTGTGCCCTCAACCGGCCTCCGTCTGAGCAGACCCCCTCCGTCTGAGCAGACCACCCCCCGGGCTACTAACTTTAAACGCCGCGTGCTAGCTTAGTGGAGGCCTCCCTGCTCCATCTACGGCTGCCCCCTGGACACTATGATCACTTGGCTACATAGCTGATGCCTGCTTGACTGTCCATTAATTCACGGTACTCCATTCTGTTTATTTGTGTTTTATCTGTCGGCTCTGTGCTTTAACTCAGGATCTGTGTGTAGTTAATCCGACCCTCTCTGCCTAGTCGTCGCCATTTTTACCTGTTGTTGCTGTGTTAGTGGACTAGCTGCTGTTATCTTACCTGTTGTTTTAGCTAGCTCTCCCAATCAAGACCTGCAATCACTTTATGCCTTATTGTATGTCTCTCTCAAATATCAATATGCCTTGCATACTGTTGTTCAGGCTAGTTATCATTATCATTGTTTTGGTTTGCAATGGACCCCGTAGTTCCACTCTCCGTACCTCTGATACCTCCTTTGTCCCACCCCCCACACATGCGGTGACCTCACCCATTGAGACCAGCATGTCCAGAGATACAACCTCTCTTATCATCACCCAGTGCCTGGGCTTGCCTCCGCTGTACCCGTGCCCCACCATACCCCTGTCTGCACATTATGCCCAGAATCTATTCTACCACGCCCATAAATCTGCTCCTTTTATTCTTTGTCCCCAACGCTCTAGGCGACCAGTTTTGATAGCCTTTAGCCGCACCCTCATCCTACTACTCCTCTGTTCCTCGGGTGATGTGGAGGTAAACCCAGGCCCTGCATGTCCCCAGTCACCCTCATTTGTTGACTTCTGTGATCGAAAAAGCCTTGGCCTCATGCATGTCAACATCAGAAGCCTCCTCCCTAAGTTTGCCTTACTCACCGCTTTAGCACACTCTGCCAACCCTGATGTCCTTGCCGTGTCCGAATCCTGGCTTAGGAAGGCCACCAAAAATTCTGGGATTTCCATACCCAACTATAACACTTTCCGTCAAGATAGAACTGCCAAAGGGGGAGGAGTTGCAATCTACTGCAGAGATAGCCTGCAAAGTTCTGTCATACTTTCCAGGTCTATGCCCAAACAGTTCGAACTTCTAATTTTAAAAATTAATCTCTCCAGAAATAAGTCTCTCACTGTTGAGTCTCTCACTCTCTCACTGTCACCGCCTGCTACCGACCCCCCTCAGCTCCCACCTGTGCCCTGGACACCATCTGTGAATTGATCGCTCCCCATCTAGCTTCAGAGTTTGTTCTGTTAGGTGACCTAAACTGGGATATGCTTAACACCCCGGCAGTCCTACAATCCAAGCTTGATGCCCTCAATCTCACACAAATCATCAAGGAACCCACCAGGTACAACCCTAAATCCGTAAACATGGGCACCCTAATAGACATTATCCTGACCAACCTGCCCTCCAAATACACCTCTGCTGTCTTCAATCAAGATCTCAGCGATCACTGCCTCATTGCCTGTATCCGCCACGGGTCCGCGGTCAAACGACCACCCCTCATCACTGTCAAACGCTCCTGTCGTGTCTTTGACTATGCCAGATTGATTGCTATGACATGCTATTCTATAAAATAATTTCTCCGGTATCAATATTACCTGATTGAACTAACCATGTAAATATTAATTAACTAGAGAGGGACACCACGAAATAATATTTATAGAGCTGTTATCTTTCGAATAAACTCTTAAAGATTTTGTAATATTTTACTAAATAACAGTCACATTAATCATCATTTTATTCAGTCTCATCTGAAAGTTGTAAGTCCTTGATTGTCTGCAAGAATCCTGGCTAACAAGTTGAATCAGCAATACAAAATTGGGTTTAATTATTTATTTACTAAATACCTAACTAATCACACAGAATCACACATATACAATTAAATCATAACTTGATCACAAATTACGTCATACAGAAAACGTCCCTAGCGGGCGGAATAGATATGACAGCTTGTTACACAAAGGGAAGGGGCGGGATTTTAGTGAAAGAGCGGGAGATTCGGAACATAGGCGAGCTGTGCTCTCGTAAATATCGTATCTTATGCATTCTAAATTACCGCCCATTTAAGAAAGAAAATGCAATACATATTTACTCTGAGCTGCGCTTCAGTAGGTTGGTGGTAGATGGAAGACCGTATCGCCAACCCGAGTCCTCTGTCCTTTGGAGGATGTCTCTGGTCTCTGGTAGTCACGGGATACTTTGTAGTACCGTTGTGTGTGGAAGACGGGATACTCGGACCGTCCTTCCTAACCTGCGTTTGTAGCAGCTGTTGCCAACTCAACGGCTAGGAGATATCACTTCTGTAGTGAACACGAGTTCAAAGTTCATACCATTCACAATCAAAGTCCATGCTGATGTTGGCCTAGTTCTGTAGTTATTGTCTGAACCATCTTGACATCGGATCGTCATCCAAAATGTGCCCGGAACAGGAAGTTATCTTCTGGGAAAATGGCTTTTATAGTGGAGGAGAGGGGTGTGTCTGAAAGGTTTATTACCCAGGTCTCTTCACAGGGGCGGGCCCCTGGTTGAGCAGAAGCCAAATTTATGAAAACACAGATCTCTCATTTGGAAGGTAAAATTACATTTCACCTCTTCACAAACAATGTCATATTCAAACATTTGAACTAAACAACAATTCCATGTGAATCCGATACCTCTGACGTTTAGACTTTTCACAGTAGCGTTTATGTCATTCTATCATTGATGAGAATGTGTCAGAGGGCAACCGAACTGACATAATATACCTTAAGTACCACCGCATATGTACAGTTGGTTGGATTACCAGAATATAGTTCATTTCCCCCAACTTCTGATGTTACCCAGAATCTCTATGTTAACCCATGGGTTTCCTTATGTCACATCAGTTATAGTGGGGAGAGAGAAAAAGGGGGAAAGAGGTATTTATGACTGTCGTAAACCTACCCCCAACCCAACGTCATGACACTCCCTAAAACACTTCTGCGAGCAGGCCTTTCTAATCGACCTGGCCCGGGTACCCTGGAAGGATATTGACCTCATCCCGTCAGTTGAGGATGCCTGGTCATTCTTTAAAAGTTACTTCCTCACCATATTAGACAAGCATGCTCCGTTCAAAAAATGCAGAACCAAGAACAGATATAGCCCTTGGTTCACTCCAGACCTGACTGCCCTCGACCAGCACAAAAACATCCTGTGGCGAACTGCAATAGCATCGAAGAGCCCCCGCGATATGCAACTGTTCAGGGAAGTCAGGAACCAATACACGCAGTCAGTCAGGAAAGCAAAGGCCAGCTTTTTCAAGCAGAAATTTGCATCCTGTAGCTCTAACTCCAAAAAGTTCTGGGATACTGTAAAGTCCATGGAAAACAAGAGCACCTCCTCCCAGCTGCCCACTGCACTGAGGCTAGGTAACACGGTCACCACTGATAAGTCCGTGATAATCGAAAACTTCAACAAACATTTCTCAATGGCTGGCCATGCCTTCCTCCTGGCGACTCCAACCTTGGCCAACAGCCCCGCCCCCCCCGCTGCTACTCGCCCAAGCCTCCCCAGCTTCTCCTTTACCCATATCCAGATAGCAGATGTTCTGAAAGAGCTGGAAAACCTGGACCCATACAAATCAGCTGGGCTTGACAATCTGGACCCCCTATTTCTGAAACTGTCCGCCGCCATTGTCGCACCCCCTATTACCAGCCTGTTCAACCTCTCCTTCGTATCATCTGAGATCCCCAAGGATTGGAAAGCTGCCGCGGTCATCCCCCTCTTCAAAGGGGGAGACACCCTGGACCCAAACTGTTACAGACCTATATCCATCCTGCCCTGCCTATCTAAGGTCTTCGAAAGCCAAGTCAACAAACAGATCACTGACCATCTCGAATCCCACCGTACCTTCTCCGCTGTGCAATCCGGTTTCCGAGCCGGTCACGGGTGCACCTCAGCCACGCTCAAGGTACTAAACGATATCATAACCGCCATCGATAAAAGACATTACTGTGCAGCCGTCTTCATCGACCTGGCCAAGGCTTTCGACTCTGTCAATCACCATATTCTTATCGGCAGACTCAGTAGCCTCGGTTTTTCTAATGACTGCCTTGCCTGGTTCACCAACTACTTTGCAGACAGAGTTCAGTGTGTCAAATCGGAGGGCATGTTGTCCGGTCCTCTGGCAGTCTCTATGGGGGTACCACAGGGTTCAATTCTCGGGCCGACTCTTTTCTCTGTATACATCAATGATGTTGCTCTTGCTGCGGGCGATTCCCTGATCCACCTCTACGCAGACGACACCATTCTATATACTTCCGGCCCTTCCTTGGACACTGTGCTATCTAACCTCCAAACGAGCTTCAATGCCATACAACACTCCTTCCGTGGCCTCCAACTGCTCTTAAACGCTAGTAAAACCAAATGCATGCTTTTCAACCGTTCGCTGCCTGCACCCGCACGCCCGACTAGCATCACCACCCTGGACGGTTCCGACCTAGAATATGTGGACATCTATAAGTACCTAGGTGTCTGGCTAGACTGCAAACTCTCCTTCCAGACTCATATCAAACATCTCCAATCCAAAATCAAATCAAGAATCGGCTTTCTATTCCGCAACAAAGCCTCCTTCACTCACGCCGCCAAACTTACCCTAGTAAAACTGACTATCCTACCGATCCTCGACTTCGGCGATGTCATCTACAAAATAGCTTCCAATACTCTACTCAGCAAACTGGATGCAGTTTATCACAGTGCCATTCGTTTTGTTACTAAAGCACCTTATACGACCCACCACTGCGACCTGTATGCCCTAGTCGGCTGGCCCTCGCTACATGTTCGTCGTCAGACCCACTGGCTCCAGGTCATCTACAAGGCTATGCTAGGTAAAGTGCCGCCTTATCTCAGTTCACTGGTCACGATGGCTACACCCACCCGCAGCACGCGCTCCAGCAGGTGTATCTCACTGATCATCCCTAAAGCCAAAACCTCATTTGGACGCCTTTCCTTCCAGTTCTCTGCTGCCTGCGACTGGAACGAATTGCAAAAATCTCTGAAGTTGGAGACTTTTATCTCCCTCAACAACTTTAAAAATCTGCTATCCGAGCAGCTAACCGATCGCTGCAGCTGTACATAGTCCATCTGTAAACTACCCACCCAATTTACCTACCTCACCCCCCATACTGCTTTTATTTATTTACTTTTCTGCTCTTTTGCACACCAGTATCTCTTCTTGCACATGATCATCTGATGATTTATCACTCCAGTGTTAATCTGCTAAATTGTAATTATTCGATTTATTGCCTACCTCATGCCTTTTGCACACATTGTATATAGATTCTCTTTTTTTTCTACCATGTTATTGACTTGTTTATTGTTTACTCCATGTGTAACTATGTGTTGTCTGTTCACACTGCTATGCTTTATCTTGGCCAGGTCGCAGTTGCAAATGAGAACTTGTTCTCAACTAGCCTACCTGGTTAAATAAAGGTGAAATAAAAAAATAAAAAATAATAATAATATTGATTGAAAATGTACCTTGCTCCTAAACTAATTTTGTGGATGATGTAATTTAATGTCGGGACAGAAGGTGAGTTGTACACTAAATATCTCTGCAAAGAAGGCTAAAATATGACTCACTTGTTCTATGAATGTAAATCTGTGATATATTTTTGGAAATACCTTGCAGAATACTTATTTACCTTTTTGAACACTACCCATATTTTTGACATGAAGGATATAATATGTTACTATTGCAATGATAACAAGACCATTGAAATGATTGTGATTTTTAAAATTATTTTTGTCGAATACTTTATACACAAACAATAATTCCAGATTTCTATACCAAAATTACCAATATTTTTGATTGAATTTAGTAATCTTGTTAAGACATTGTCCCTAGTGAATAACAACAAGAATAACATCTTCCTGAATCATTATAATTATATTTTTTCTGAGTGAATACAATTGCACTAGAATTGTTACATTTTTAAAATTATATTGTTTTATATAATTTTTGTTTTTAATGTTATATATATATAATTATTTTTTGTATCTATTTAGTATTTTCTTGTTTATACCTGTGTTTTGTTTTGTTAGACATGTTTGAGGTAGGGATGTAAGTTGTTGATTATTTTGCATAATGACATTTTTTTGAAATAAAAATTTTTTTTCACTAAAGCCTCCTCCTTTATTAACTCTTCACAGAAGTGGTTATGGTCTGTGATATTATATATGACTTTAATGAATGCCATAGAAATGCACACATACAGGACAAATGGTTTAATCTATACCCCTTGATACATGTTTGATCGGATTATTGCTAATTTATCAAATCAAATTGTATTTGTCACGTGCGCCGAATACAACAGGTGTAGACATTATAATGGAATGCTTACTTACAAGCCCTTAACCAACAACGCAGTTTTAAGAAATTAGAGTTAAGAAAATATTTACTAGACTAAAGTAAAACTAATGTAAAAAATTTAAAAAGTAACACAATAAAATAATAATAATGAGGCTAAATACAGGGGGTACCGGTACCGAGTCAATGTGCGGGGGTACAGGTTAGTTGACGTTCTACTGCAGCCTTATGTTATTATATGAAAGCTGTAATAAGAAAAGAGCAGTGTGGGGTTGGATAGCTAAACAAAAACGTATACATCAGATTCACACAGTGCAAATATCCAGTTCATCCAACTCAATATCGAAGGCACCTAAAATGGAACAGTGGCATTGAAATCCCAGAGGAAGTAGGTCTACAATATAAAGGGGTAAACGTGGTTTGGCATTTTCAAAATCCCCTTCTGCCAAACGCCTAATTTCTTATCTCTAACCGAGAAAACAAGTGTGCATTGAATAATCCCAATGGTAATAGCAAATAGAACAACCAGCAACCGCTAACCAGAGCCCAAGCCCTCTAAAATACTATTTTAATAGTACCTGTGGTATCGTGAGGTGAGACTGGCTCAGGACATGTAGATAACCACATGGGAAAAGCCTCACCTCTGCACAGTGCATTAGAAATGGCTGTTGGTACAGTGAAGCAGAAGGTCATTCTAAACAGCTCAGGAACAATGGTGAGAAAGAGCCAGTCCACGGGCTCTTATAGGAGAGATAAGGGAGCTTAGTGGGTGGCCTCCAATAGAGGACTACACACAACTCCTAGATAAATCACTGATGCCTGACCTCACCCTGACAGCAGAGATGAGCTGATGAATGAGGGATATTCCAGCAATAAAGCCAGGGGGGTGTGGTATATAATTCAGCAATAAAGCTCAAAGGGGTGTGGCATATAATTCAGCAATAAGGCTCAAAGGGGTGTGGTATATAATTCAGCAATAAGGCCAGGGGGGGTGTGGTATATCATTCAGCAATAAGGCTCAAGGGGGTGTGGTATATAATTCAGCAATAAAGCTCAAAGGGGTGTGGTATATAATTCAGCAATAAGGCTCAAAGGGGTGTGGTATATAATTCAGCAATAAGGCTCAAAGGGGTGTTTTATATAATTCAGCAATAAGGCTCAAAGGGGTGTGGTATATAATTCAGCAATAAGGCCCAAGGGGGTGTGGTATATAATTCAGCAATAAGGCTCAAAGGGGTGTGGTATATAATTCAGCAATAAGGCCCAAGGGGGTGTGGTATATAATTCAGCAATAAGGCCCAAAGGGGTGTGGTATATAATTCAGCAATAAGGCTCAAGGGGGTGTGGTATATAATTCAGCAATAAGGCTCAAGGGGGTGTGGTATATAATTCAGCAATAAGGCTCAAGGGGGTGTGGTATATAATTCAGCAATAAGGCCCAAAGGGGTGTGGTATATAATTCAGCAATAAGGCTCAAGGGGGTGTGGTATATAATTCAGCAATAAGGCTCAAGGGGGTGTGGTATATAATTCAGCAATAAGGCTCAAGGGGGTG
Organism: Salvelinus alpinus; assembly: GCF_045679555.1. Classification (NCBI taxonomy): domain Eukaryota; kingdom Metazoa; phylum Chordata; class Actinopteri; order Salmoniformes; family Salmonidae; genus Salvelinus; species Salvelinus alpinus. Next base: position 16,124,784 of record NC_092093.1, on the reverse strand, counting down.
TGGTATATCATTCAGCAATAAGGCTCAAAGGGGTGTGGTATATAATTCAGCAATAAGGCTCAAGGGGATGTGGTATATAATTCAGCAATAAGGCCCAAGGGGGTGTGGTATATAATTCAGCAATAAGGCTCAAAGGGGTGTGGTATATAATTCATTAATAAGGCCCAAGGGGGTGTGGTATATAATTCAGCAATAAGGCCCAAAGGGGTGTGGTATATAATTCAGCAATAAGTTTCAAGGGGGTGTGGTATATAATTCAGCAATAAGGCTCAAGGGGGTGTGGTATATAATTCAGCAATAAGGCTCAAGGGGGTGTGGTATATAATTCAGCAATAAGGCCCAAAGGGGTGTGGTATATAATTCAGCAATAAGGCCCAAGGGGGTGTGGTATATAATTCAGCAATAAGGCCCAAGGGGGTGTGGTATATTTAAGCAAAAAGGTTCACTGAGTGGCACATGAAGTTAGACATAACAGCAGTTTATATCTACACCATGCAAAACAACAGTAATACTTTACTGTAGATGATAGCACGTGTAGTAAGTACTGTATAGTTGCCAACTATATAGGGCAAGAGTTGTGCCGCTGCCAATGGAGAGGAAATTCAAAGACTCAAAATGTACTCATTATCTGCAAGGAGTTCCGCAAGTCTGCTTCAAACCAAAATGGTTGCAGGAACTTTAATGACATGCATGCTCATGAATATTATAAAATAGTTCTAGCAGCAGTAGAGAGCTTTGATTTAGAGAGCTCTTCAGATAGAGAAACACTGTGCTGGAAATATGAATATGAATCCCACTCCTTATCTCCATAATGTTTTCCATTTGAAGAATTTGCAAGTAAATGTCCTTGTTTTGCTAATGCAGGTAGAATTTGTAGTCTATCTAGCAGAAGCAGAAGATGGGTTCTTAAGTGAAGTCACGTGACTACCTAGAAATGGAAGATTAGAAATGTTCTGAGTAAAACTGTTTAGGATGACGTTTCATATTCACAGGTAAAATATCATCCACACAGAGCCTTAAAACAGCGAGTCTGACAGAAAACTGGAAGCTGAAGTCTAGCAAACTTACCATTGTTGAATTGAAGGCAGGTTTCTCCTGCACAGAACTCTCAGTGAAGCCTGGGGCCTCTTCAGCCAGCCTCTTACCCAATCCAATGAAGGACACTGAACACACACACACACACACACCTGCTTATAATATCTGCCACTGCTATGCATTACAACCAGGCTGCTAACATTTGCCTCTTAAATAAGCAAACTTTACCCCACTTATGCCATAACAAGACTAATCCTAATGTGTATTGACTATGCAAGGGTCTGTGGGTATGTGTGTGTTTGTCTCTGTGTCTCTGTGTCTCTAGTGTGTCGGGGGGTCTCTCTCTCCTTGCCAGCAGATTTGTTTATTTCATTTTTCTGTATTAATTTAACCCTTATTTTACCAGGTAAGTTGACCTGAGAACACATTCTCATTTGCAGCAACAACCTGGGGCATAGTTACAGAGGAGAGGAGGAGGATGAATGAGACAACACTCATCAGGTCGAATATTTCTCACATTTCTTTCAATACTGAAATGGATTGTTGATGGTCACCGTACAGCACCCCCTCTCTGGTAAAGCATGAGATCTATTGAATGTGATGGGGCTTTTTTCCTAAATTCATGCTACTTTTGAACCAGAAGTTGAAACAACCAAGACATTCAATCAAGGCAGAGACTTTCTCAAAGGCTTTCTAAATGAGTCCCTTCCAGGAATTTCAAGTGTTCCAAAGACATTGTGCGGTGAAGAAATCAGCTGCCGTTTCTCATTCCACATGGGTAAATATGGGAGAAATGATTCCACCTCATCTGAAAGGACTGGGTATTCCCCCAGCAGATTATAGAGGAGGGGAACAAGAGAGGAGAACAGAGTGGGGGAGTGAAAGAAAAGAAGCCCCGTTGGCCGGGGTTTGTTTCTCTTGTTCCTCTCTCCCTGGTATTTCCACCCCAACGAGATCACCGTTACCCTGCCTCAGCCACAGCCACCTGCAGGGGAACCTGTCTTCCCAGCTGAGTCCCAGTAGAATCACAGCTAGGCTAAGGCTAAGTTAGCATCACTATTGTTTGCTACCGCCACCCTCCTTAGACCTGAATCACCCCAGATCTAGAAACACCTTGGTAGAAGAATCACAGGTGGCACAGGTCTATAGGCTTTAATAGATGCCCACGCTGCTCACTCAGAGCTTGTGGACCCAAGAAGGAATCCATCACTATGTGTTTCCTATAAAAAGGAACGGGAAGTAGTAGTGACTCACTCACTCCTCCTAATGGCTGTGTTTGTACTCTCTTGCACTTTCAAATCCCTATTCCAAGCTGTGCTAGCTAGACTTTCTGTCCTTCTGTGTGTCTCTCTTGTCGGAATGATAACATGCGTCTCAGGGCTGGATCAGTGGCTGTGTAATTACAGGAAACCCTTTCTGGGTGATTGTAGGAAACTCTTGCTAACTGGGCTTGGTGGGTGATTGCAGGAAACTCTTGCTAACTGGTCTTGGTAGGTGATTGCAGGAAACTCTTGCTAACTGGTCTTGGTAGGTGATTGCAGGAAACACTTGCCAACTACCAGGACTTGCTGGGCCTAATATAACACCTGTCCCTTAGTATTGGCTGACTGACCAACCATACAGAACGAGAGAACCCACATTAGGGCAGCAAGCTGTGTTTATGCTGCTTTCCTGTCATTGGCGTCACAATATCTTTTGAGAATGTTAATCTAAAAAACATATTAATCTGAGCTGACTTTGAGTCATACTGAGCCAATCTGAAATGTTACAGGAAATGAACTACTATCACCCACTAATATCCTCTTGGGATAATGCTTCAATGCAATTTGGTGCCAAAAGCTTTCTACACATCATAGAAGAGGACCGCTCTGATGATAAGATAGCAGGATTGATAGAGACAGATTGTGACTCAATGTTTGTTATCCTCAATGACATCAATGTTTGTTGTCCTCAGTGACATCATCAGTGTTTGTTGTCCTCCGCTGTTGCTACAGGGTAATACAGTAAGAAGTCATGGAAAATAGAATACTTTTAAAGCCCCCTCATTTCCTGTGCAGCTGTCTTTTAGACCAGCTGAATTCTTGTGTAGCTGACGCGTCCTTACTCTGTACCCCTGAGGTGTCTCAGGTCACCTGAATCCTCAGTTCCAGGGCCACATGTGGGAGGAAAGCTCATCTCAATCACCCACGAATGGAATCACACTGTAGGTAGGAAATGACCCATTCAACAGTTAAAATAATCAAGAAACCTTTGAGCATTTTGCAGCACAAAAATTTCGAATTAGTTTGTGTAACGGTCAATGAGACATTCTTGACAGAGGGTCAGAAAGAGCTTTGTCATGTTGCAACATGGCATGTTGTTGTGCTAGTACCCACTGATGTCACTCAGTCGCCAACAATGGACAGCATCTACTAGCATCTTTGTGTTCACAGGCCTCCTCATTCCAATAGGCCATCCACTCCTCTCCTGTAGCCCGGGAAACTACTCAAAACAAACAGAGACCGTGCTGCATGTTGCCAACCCTATCTCCCTGCTCACTTCCTTTTCTCCTGACTGAACCACATGGTTGAGCAACACAGTGCAGTGAAACAGCTTGCTGTGCTGATTATGCATTGTCACAAGGTTTCATCAAAATAGGAATGAATCCACTGGAAACCAGATAAGACAGCAGATATGCCACAGTTCACATAATGGAACACAATTATAGAGTTTATAAGCGCGGAAATCGACTCTGCCGCTTGAGCGTGCTTTTGCGCCGGACTTCGGGCTAGAAGGTCGAGGGTTCGAGAGCTGCTCCCTGCCATTTCATTACATTGGTGTCAGAAGTGGGATTGATTAAACAAAACAGTAAGTGGAATACATCTTTTTTCTTCTTATCTACTCTACAGGTCAAATCTTTATGGTGACTTGCCAAGCAGTAAGAGAAGATCATTTCATGTTTGTCTAATGCAGTGCCCCTGACATTGCACCAGAACAATGATCTTACCTGTGTGAAACTAATGTCCATCTCTCCATATTTACAGACTGTTATAACTCACAGTGCTATCTGTGGGTTGTCGTTGTGCACGCACACACACACACACACACACACACACACACACACACACACACACACACACACACACACACACACACACACACACACACACACACACACACACACACACACACACACACACACACACACACACACACACACACACACACACACACACACACACACACACACACACACACGCAGAGGGGTTTATAAACCCTGCATATTTACTCTAAGGTCATAAAAATTACAGTCCAAATGGACAGAGCAATACTTAAAAAGATTGCTCAAGACTACATTAGATGTTTTCTCAGAAGCAGTATGGGAAGTTAAGGGGTGCTCAAGGTCACGGAAGAAAGATGCCATTGCTGGGCAAAACCCAAACCGCCTCACTACAGCTTCTGAGAGCTCTGACCTTGACTATAATGATCTACAGTAAGAGAAACATTCTAAACAAACCTTGATTAGGATATAGTAAGGATATAGTGCTGTGTGCAAGTATTTTTAAAACGCAAAAAAAGTCCTCTTGGTTGAGAATGGGTGTCCAGGCACTTTGCTAGAGTTTGTTAATGACTTGAAGCCTTCCGGTAGATTCAGATGGCCAAAAAAAAAGAGTCACTGACAGATTTTACTACACGGATACATGTAAATATAATTATTTCTGTGTCCTGTATTTCTGTGCCCTGTGTCCTGTGAGAACTGAAAAAGCTAAAGTCCCATGTTTTCTTTGCACCAAATAAAATTATGATGACCTTCAGAATTGAAGATCATCAAAGAAGACAGGATATAGTGTAACAACCTCAAAGGACCTAAAAGTCGTCTTAGTCAAATATTACGTATAGGAAAGCACAGATGTCCTGTCGGACGCCTTTGTGTTTTCATTCACACACCAAATACTGTTTATACACTCTGTTACACCGAATTGTAATGCTGTTTATATGAAGTAACTTGTAATCCTGTTTATATGAAGTAACTTGTAATCCTGTTTATATGAAGTAACTTGTAATCCTGTTTATATGAAGTAACTTGTAATCCTGTTTATATAAAGTAACGCTTTTTGACTTAAATTCAATTGTCTGACTTTTTGTTTCTGTGTTGCGAGAAATTTTCGATTTAGTTATCTTTACTTTTACCTAAGTATGACAATTGACTACTTTTTCCACCACTGGAATCTTCTCCCAGATCACTAAGACAACAGATACTGTACCTGCACTTAGAAAATATGAGAACACTCAGAAAAAGCCTATATTGTCACTTTTCATCATTTCAAAGTATTTTCTGATCAATGTACGCAGACAGCAGACAGACAAAAATGACTGTGCCTATGCCTAATTGGCTAATTGATGGACATTGAGTCAGCAGTACCGACTGTAGATGATGGATGGGAATTGAATTTGCAGACTGGTTGAGGGAAGAATGTTTATACACAAGACCAATCAAACGTCAAGGATAGAGGATCCACTCTCACTCTTGATGTCAATATCTTGAGAAGCAATTAAATGCTAGTTTGGCATTTAGTAAAGAAAGGAGATTCATCATAATTCATAGGCTACTTGGCAGAATGGCGTGGCATGTCAGCAGAACAGAGCATTTGTGAATAAGATCTTGCTAGCTTAAACTCTTGTTTTGAGTAAAGATAATCAATTGGTGTATTTTGGAACCAGCCTAGGAAATGCTTGTATGTCCTGATATAAAAAATTCTGAAGGCAATCGCACATCTGAGCTATCTTTGTTGCAGGTGATTGGCAAAAGTTGAATAAGATGAGAAAAATAAGAAAGCCTCACGCTGCTCTTGCTACTATCACTGCTCTAACTAGTATCACTGCTTTAGCTACTATCACTGCTCTTGCTAGAATCACTGCTCTTGCCACTATCACCGCTCTAACTAGTATCACTGCTCTTGCTAGTCTCACTGCTTTAGCTACTATCACTGCTCTTGCTAGTATCACTGCTCTTGTTACTATCAGTGCTCTTGCTAGTATCACTGCTCTTGCTACTATCACTGCTCTCGCTACTATCACTGCTCTTGCTAGTATCACTGTTCTCGCCACTATCACCGCTCTAACTAGTATCACTGCTCTTGGTAATATCACTGCTATTGCTGGTATTACTGATCTTGCAAGTATAACCGCTCTTGCTAGTATCACCGGTCAGGATAGTGTCACTGTTCTTGCTAGTATCACCGCTCTTGCTACTATCACTGCTCTTGCTACTATTACCGCTCTTGCTACTATCAGTGCTCTTGCTACTATTACCGCTCTTGCTACTGTCAGTGCTCTTGCTAGTATCACCGCACTTGCTAGTATCACTGCTCTTGTTACTATCAGTGCTCTTGCTAGTAGCACTGCTCTTGCTACTATCACTGCTCTCGCTACTATCACTGCGCTTGCTAGTATCACTGCTCTAGCCAATATCACCGCTCTAACTAGTATCACCGCTCTTGGTAATATCACTGCTATTGCTGGTATTACTGATCTTGCAAGTATAACCGTTCTTGCTAATATCACCGGTCAGGATAGTGTCACTGTTCTTGCTAGTATCACCACTCTTGCTACTATCACTGCTCTTGCTACTATCACCGCTCTTGCTACTATCAGTGCTCTTGCTACTATCACCGCTCTTGCTACTGTCAGTGCTCTTGATAGTATCACCGCACTTGCTAGTATCACTTCTCTTGCTACTATCACTACTCTTGCTACTATCAGTGCTCTTGTTACTATCAGTGCTCTTGCTAGTATCACGGCTCTTGCTACTATCAGTGCTCTTGATAGTACCACTGCTCTTGCTACTATCACTGCTCTTGCTACTATCAGTGCTCTTGCTAGTATCACGGCTCTTGTTACTATCAGTGCTCTCACTACTATCAGTGCTCTTGCTACTATCACTGCTTTTGGTACTATCACTACTCTTGCTACTATCACTACTCTTGCTAGTATCAGTGCTCTTGCTACTATCACTGCTCTTGCTAGTATCAGTGCTCTTGCTACTATCACTACTCTTGCTAGTATAACCACTCTTGCTACTATCACTGCTCTTGCTAGTATCACTGCTCTTGCTAGTATCAGTGCTCTTGCTAGTATCACTGCTCTTGTTACTATTACTGCTCTCGCTACTATCACTGCTTTTGCTAGTCTCACTGCTTTAGCTACTATCACTGCTCTTGCTAGTATCACTGCTCTTGCTAGTATCACTGCTCTTGCTACTATCACTGCTCTTGTTACTATCACTGCTCTCGCTACTATCACTGCTCTTGCTAGTCTCACTGCTTTAGCTACTATTACTGCTCTTGCTACTATCACTACTCTTGCTACTATCACTGCTCTTGTTAATATCAGTGCTCTTGCTAGTATCAGTGCTCTTGCTAGTATCACGGCTCTTGTTACTATCAGTGCTCTCACTACTATCACTGCTCTTGCTACTACCACTGCTCTCGCTACTATCACTGCTCTTGCTACTACCACTGCTCTTGCTACTATCACTGCTCTTGCTAGTATCACTGTTCTTCTTACTATCAGTGCTCTTGCTAGTATCAGTGCTCTTGCTAGTATCACGGCTCTTATTACTATCAGTGATCTTGCTAGTACCACTGCTCTTGCTACTATCAGTGCTCTTGCTTCTTTCAGTGCTCTTGCTGTTATCACTGCTCTTGCTAGTATCACTGCTCTTGCTACTATCACTGCTCTTGCTAGTATCCCTGCTCCTGCTAGTATCACCGCTCTTGCTAGTATTACCGCTCTTGCTTCTTTCAGTGCTCTTGCTGCTATCACTGCTCTTGCTAGTATCACTGCTCTTGCTAGTATCACTGCTCTTGCTAGTATCCCTGCTCCTGCTAGTATCACTGCTCTTGCTAGTATCACTGCTCTTGCTAGTCTCACTGCTTTAGCTACTATCACTGCTCTTGCTACTATCAGTGCTCTTGCTAGTATCACTGCTCTTGCTAGTATCACTGCTCTTGCTACTATCACTGCTCTTGTTACTATCACTGCTCTCGCTACTATCACTGCTCTTGCTAGTCTCACTGCTTTAGCTACTATTACTGCTCTTGCTACTATCACTACTCTTGCTACTATCACTGCTCTTGTTACTATCAGTGCTCTCACTACTATCACTGCTCTTGCTACTACCACTGCTCTCGCTACTATCACTGCTCTTGCTACTACCACTGCTCTTGCTACTACCACTGCTCTTGCTACTATCACTGCTCTTGCTACTATCACTGTTCTTGTTACTATCAATGCTCTTGCTAGTATCAGTGCTCTTGCTAGTATCACGGCTCTTATTACTATCAGTGATCTTGCTAGTACCACTGCTCTTGCTACTATCAGTGCTCTTGCTACTATCACTGCTCTTGCTACTATCACCGCTCTTGCTAGTATCACCACTCTTGCTTCTTTCAGTGCTCTTGCTGCTATCACTGCTCTTGCTAGTATCACTGCTCTTGCTACTATCACTGCTCTTGCTAGTATCCCTGCTCCTGCTAGTATCACCGCTCTTGCTAGTATTACCGCTCTTGCTTCTTTCAGTGCTCTTGCTGCTATCCCTGCTCTTGCTAGTATCACTGCTCTTGCTAGTATCACTGCTCTTGCTAGTATCCCTGCTCCTGCTAATATCACTGCTCTTGCTAGTATCACTGCTCTTGCTAGTATCCCTGCTCCTGCTAGTATCACCGCTCCTGTTAGTTTTACTGCTCTTGCTAGTATCACTGCTGTTGCTAACTGGCAGTGCTCTTGCTAGTATCACTGCTCTTGCTACTATCACTGCTATTGCTACTATCATTGCTCTTGTCAGCCAAAGGGGGCAACACCAGCTATTGAAGCTAGGGGGGAATTGTTTTTTCCGCACTATGGAATTGGACTTCTGTAGATTTTTTATGAATAAATGATTGCAAAGTATAATCTTTTAGTGTCATTTGTTAAATTAGGTCACCTTTATCTGTCGATAGTGTTGAAGTGAAGATTACATATCCACCTGTCCAAATATGTACAAACAAAGACAACTTTCCAGGGAGTGTACTTACTTTTTCATATGACTGTATATACACAGCATCATAAAAAAAGTTAGAAGCAGTTTTTTTCCAAAAAGTTTAATTTGCAGAAGTATTTACAACAGATGGTCATTAACAATACTTAATTCAAAGAGGCAGATTGATAAATTATGGCAAAAATACTGAAGCACATTGATAAAATACAAAATAAATACCATGATAAAGAACGTTCCAAAAAACTCTCATTTAGAAAAGAAAGGTTTACAATTCATTTCAGATAACCAAATATATAAATTAAATGTAAATAGTAACTGAATCAGCAAATTAATCATACAAATACAAAACAAACTGCAATACTGAACAGCAATGAAACATCAGATAATACCTTCATTTTCACTACCCTGCATGCTATCTTAAGACCTTATAAAATAACTTAGACAAATAAAAGTTTAAACAACAAAAACATGGTCAAGAGCAGAAAATAGTTCCGTTTAAATTAGGCATATATTTATATATTTATATATGTATATTTCTGTACAAATAATGCATATTTGGCATTATATTCATCCTCATTATTGATATGATATCTAATAATAAAAAATAGTTTAAGCTAAACAACTACCTTCATATTATTTTTTCTTCCATGTCACATTCCAATTGATTAATTCTACCCACAAGACATCAGACATTTCTCCACCATAGGTAAACATAGAATGAAAGCTGTCTCACCTCGCAAAACATTTAGCAAAAAGAGAAAATAGGACAGGCCAAGGGCGCCCTTTCTCTTCCCTGGGAGGGTTTCATTCGCTTTTAAAGGCTAACAACGCAATGACTGTCAATGTGAACAATGAACGCACATATGCCCCGAATGTCCATACAGTTGAGTTACATGTAGGCCTAGTTAATAGCAGGGGAATGGGTGACCTTGTGGGCAGAACCCTCCATTCCACAATATTGGCATTAACTAAGAAACAGAGTGTAAGCAGATTGGATGGCAGGTCAAATTGGAAGGTCAGTTGATATAGAGGCTACAGTGCATTGTGAGTCTATTGTTTGAATGAAGCTTATTGCTAATCGGGCAGCAGGCACTCGCAGTCCATGAGGTTTTGAATGTAAAGCAGCCCTGATTCGATCAAACCTTTTTAAATAAGCCATGAGTCAATAGCATTGCCTCGAGGAAATGAAGAAAGAGCCCCTGGTATTTTGTGGAAATAAAGATCAGTGATAATGATAACAATTAACTCTGTGCTCCAAATTGAATCAAATGTTTTATGAGAAGAGAGAGACATTCTTACAGTGTAACTGCACTGAAAAAAATGAAGAAATATAAGATTGAAAGAAAAAAATCAAGCAAAGTTTACAGGGCCTGTGGTGATGTCAAAATACTTCAAGATAAGTTGTTCAAAAGAAAGAATATAGGGTGCCATCTTGATGACATCTTGTGGTACTGCTGTGAAATATGTAGTGTGTGTGTGTGTGTGTGTGTGTGTGTGTGTGTGTGTGTGTGTGTGTGTGTGTGTGTGTGTGTGTGTGTGTGTGTGTGTGTGTGTGTGTGTGTGTGTGTGTGTGTGTGTGTGTGTGTGTGTGTGTGTGTGTGTGTGTGTGTGTGTGTGTGTGTGTATCTGTTTGTTTGTGCTGATCAGAATAAACAGATCTCTGTAAATTTTGAACAAAAAAGAAAGAAGTAAAAAATAATATCATCACCTTTAGTGACTCTTCTTTAAGGTTTTTAGCACAACAGCTCACCAAACACTTTCGTCCATGATGATGGAACATAAGTTTCAGCCCCTAAAAGAGTTCCATACGTACAGGGCCGCAGAGCAATATATCACAACCACTGTTGATTGATTTAGTACTGTGATATATGATACAATTTGTTATTCTAAATGTCTTTGTGTATGTGTGTTTAGCGTTTACGTCTTAAAGAGCATTATTTTCCTAAAATGATCATATTTTCAATCACTATAATGTATCAGGAAAGCAATTCATCATGGATATACAGTACTGTATCTATATGGACCTGAGCCACCCAGTGCTGCCAGTGTGGAATGCTTACTAGATGAGGGTTATGTATGTACCTAATAGAGCTTCTTTCAGAAAAACCAGTCAAGACGGCCAGTAAGAGTGCGTAAACACCAAAGTTACAGAAGATAGATTGTTGAAAACGTACTGCATTGACCTCATCATCATCCATGTGCCCAACAATTAAAATCTTCCACCCTCTTATCACAATCTCCACTTCCATAGCAATCATTACATAATGTGTCGTAATGCTTTAGAGGGCATGCCTGAAGACATGGGGACATGGTGCAGGACTGCTGCATAGAACACAGGCATGGCAAAGTGCTTTGATGGGCGTCATATACAAATACACCTATCTATCCCACTGTAACTGACTCTCAACCATGAGGTAAACAGCTGTATGTGTGCCTGCCTGTTGTATGAAGCACTATTACACTTTTGGCAGGTCAAGTTTAGTCAATCCCTTGTTTGTGGCGACGATAATAAACCATAAAGCATTGACAACTGGAACGAGGTTACGATATCTTAGCAAGGAGGCGGAGGAGAAGCGGGGTCATCTTCACCATCTCCTATCTGATGAGAATACTCTCTGGGATGTTGTTTTTCCCTGCCGACCCCCATGTTTACTCCTGTTCCAATGATTCAATTAGATTTTGATAACATTTTCTACGCCGCTTTCTCTGTTCTTAAATAAATCAAAGACCATCAACATACAAGACTGCCTGATGATAAAGTATAAACAGTGTGTACCAATCATGAAGATACTTGCATTCTATTCACACAATGTGACTAGAATCACATCCTTATATCCTAGACCTCATATCAACACGCGCAGCCGTCATACAACAGCATAACATTCAATATGATCCAACTCTAAATCGACAATAGTAATATCAATGCACTTGGATGAACAAAGCCAAGCTAGTTTTCTCCCTAACAGCCGTTTGTGGTGAAACAACCCAAGCAACACAAGCAGTGATGGCCAAGCACTCTGCCAGGCATCGTATTCCAACCAAAGACCTCAACCTAAGACATTCATTCACAGATTCTTATACGTCTGATTTTAAGGCACCTAAGGATTTTTCCCACTATTCCTAGTTGCCTAACTTTACCCCTCCTTAGATCATGGAAAAGCAGCATGGGACAAACGTGCTAATAGAGAATGTTTGAGATTGAGAAAGGGAAATGAATTTGCTATGAAAACCAACAACCAGCTGTCAAAACCTATGCACCTACTTTAAAAGGCTATATATACATTACAGTACTACACAATATGAGTAACTAAAGACTAGGAATTGATAGAGTGAAAGAAAACTTGAGAAAAGGCATGAAGCTCCATTGTCAATTAGCTTTGGTCTAATATCACGTTAAATATAATCTGTATCTGTTGACATACAGTAGCAGTGTGCAAACTTGGTAACTGTAGTGAATAGTTACTAGTACGTCACCATAGCAGCAGTTGGTGACCCTGGGATTTGGAATCTTTCAGATGAGACCATCACAACAGGTGTGAAGGAGCTGAAGTGACATAATTTCTACTGCCCAATCAGCATACTCTAATGAGAACTGACTTTTATTTTTCTTATTATTTTAACATCTCTTCATCAAGCTATCAATGTCTCTCACTTTCTCCTGTGTACCTCACTAAGACCAGACATGGACTTGAAATCACAAGGGATGATATCACTGTACTGTTTGCTTTTACACAGCACCTACACAGCACCTACACAGCTCCTACACAGCACCTATGTCCTTTTTTTGCATTGTTAGGAGCTCTACATTCATGAACGTTTTTGCTTTCCATGTGTTTAAGGCCGCCTGGTAAGTAAGTGTTTCATCGAGTTTCACAGCAGAGAGAGACTGACGTCAGGAAATGAAATGGGAGATGCTGAGTGGTTTACTAGAAGCTATATAGGAATGAGGAAAGTTCCAGTTCATTAAACTACTTTCCACCCTTTTGAGCAAAATATCTGGCAACATATCTGACCAACTGAACTGTGGCTTACTATGTGCTGTCATTCCAAAGCCCTCCATTAAAAGCTTTTCTTCATCAATACAATGTGGACATATAACAGATAACAGCTAAACCTTTACCACCAAGTACACCACACTAACTAACCCGAAACAAGCAAACAATCGCATCGCATTCTATTGAACATTCGTAGTCAACTACTGTTGCAGGAAGCTTACAACCCTAACGCCACAATTATATTGGAATAAATGTATTATAGTTCAAATCCAAATGTGCTGTTCATGTGGGTAAATTGATATGCTATGCCAATGATATACAGTGCAACACAAATGCCAGTATATCATGTCATCTAGTAAAAGGACAGGTTCTATGTTTTTGAAGGAAATGTACAGTAGATTGAACTAATAAGTTCATTGGCTGGGTGAGGGGACAATTCTCCACTGTAGTGTTCAGTGGAGCAACGTCCAGGCAATGTTAAAGCCATGTCAATAAAAACAGCAATGCAATGCCTCACACACACACACACACACACACACACACACACACACACACACACACACACACACACACACACACACACACACACACACACACACACACACACACACACACACACACACACACACACACACACACACACACACACACACACACACACACACACACACACACACACACATTATCCCTGCCATGACAGAAACCCTATTTTCTGCTATCCAGAGATGGACTAGAAATTCCTCATTAATATGTATTTTCTCTGCCTCTTCAATGAACAACTTCTAAGCAAAAATTAACACTGCAAATAGACTATTTGCAAAGATGGTCTTTTCGCAAGTCAATAGCAACCATCATTAATTCCAGATGCTATGGGCACCATTTAGTAAATATGTTGTTAAAAAGTAGCTGTGTGTGTAGGACTGGGTAAATGACAACCGTTTCAGAGTAAAAAAACAGCACCATTTACTAGTAACTAGATAGTGTTAAAGTGTCATTTGCACCTGTCTGTCCCACACTACATCTGTAATGTGGAGGAAAGTACTTGATGGTTGTGTGCCAGATGGGATGATATGGCTGTGATGTGGTCCCTAATAGGTAGGACTGTTAGGCCACTGTTCTCTACACCCGATAGATACTCACTTTTTCACACCATCCACTATGAGAATATCGAGTTCAATCTAATATATATGTGGGTGTGATAGATTACATGATTTATCATTACAATCAATCGTACTTGACACCAGAGGCTTGAATGCCAGAATGTCGTTATGGGGCTAAACACACAACTCAAAGTGGACTATAGAATAACGTAATAGTCCTATTCAGTAGAAAATATTCCACATCTGTCCTTGCAGATAAACTGCAACAATAGCAAGTGAGCATCATGAACTACATTTCCCTTGGACATACAAACATGAATAGTACATATAAGGTGCAAAAATGCATTGTATCATATAGTACATGTTTTCTTCCAGAAATTAGAAACATTTGTTTTCTTTAAATGATTTACAATAGTGTTACAATGGAAACATGTTTCAGACTAATAAATGTACTGCACCACCCATATCATAAGCATGTTTCAACCTTACATCAATGCCATTATCATAAGTGAAAATGCATCAATGCAGCCCTAATGTAATACTGCATATATTTTTCACATCCTATTTCTCAGCAGCATTAGTCAGTGGCTGCAGTAGCTAGCCTGGTAGTGGGGTGACGTTAGTCAGTGGCTGCAGTAGCTAGCCTGTTGGGGGGTGACGTTAGTCAGTGGCTGCAGTAGCTAGCCTGGTAAAAAGTGGTCTGACGTTAGTCAGTGGCTGTAGTAGCTAGCCTGGTAGTGGGGTGACGTTAGTCAGTGGCTGAAGTAGCTAGCCTGGTAGTGGGGCGACGTTAGTCAGTGGCTGCAGTAGCTAGCCTGGTAGTGGGGCGACGTTAGTCAGTGGCTGCAGTAGCTAGCCTGGTAAAAAGTGGTCTGACGTTAGTCAGTGGCTGTAGTAGCTAGCCTGGTAGTGGGGTGACGTTAGTCAGTGGCTGCAGTAGCTAGCCTGGTAGTGGTCTGACATTAGTCAGTGACTGCAGTAGCTAGCCTGGTAAAAAGTGGTCTGACGTTAGTCAGTGGCTGTAGTAGCTAGCCTGGTAGTGGTCTGACATTAGTCAGTGACTGCAGTAGCTAGCCTGGTAGTGGTCTGACATTAGTCAGTGGCTGTAGTAGCTAGCCTGGTAAAAAGTGGTCTGACGTTAGTCAGTGGCTGTAGTAGCTAGCCTGGTAGTGGGGTGACGTTAGTCAGTGGCTGCAGTAGCTAGCCTGTTGGGGGGTGACATTAGTCAGTGGCTGCAGTAGCTAGCCTGGTAAAAAGTGGTCTGACGTTAGTCAGTGGCTGTAGTAGCTAGCCTGGTAGTGGGGTGACGTTAGTCAGTGGCTGCAGTAGCTAGCCTGTTGGGGGGTGACATTAGTCAGTGACTGCAGTAGCTAGCCTGGTAAAAAGTGGTCTGACGTTAGTCAGTGGCTGTAGTAACTAGCCTGGTAGTGGGGTGACGTTAGTCAGTGGCTGCAGTAGCTAGCCTGGTAGTGGGGTGACGTTAGTCAGTGGCTGCAGTAGCTAGCCTGTTGGGGGGTGACGTTAGTCAGTGGCTGCAGTAGCTAGCCTGGTAACATTAGTCAGGGGCTGCAGTAGCTAGCCTGGTAAAAAGTTGTGTGAGTACGTCCCTAGAATAACAAAATAATTACTATACCCACCCAGCATGCTGTGCGAGTGCAACCATTTCAGATATGATGACTTCTCTGTCTTTACCATAGAAATAGAATAGACTTAGATTAGAATTCTATGTCTATGGTGTTTACCTGCAAGACTGAGGTATTTCAATAGCAGGTGTTGATCAATCACATGATATACCCCCCCACTTATGCTGTCAACCCACCAACATGGGGAGAGATTTTCAGACATCTGTCTTGACAGTGAGTCATCACCACCTCTGTGCTACCACTGGGATGCAGTAGTCTCCACACAGGGTGTTTTAGCCCAAGACCACTGTTGCTGGTGAGATTCTCCATAGAAAAGTTGCACTTTGTGATTCCCTTTGAACACTGTGGAAAAATACTGACATTCCCCTTTACTTTACCCAGAGGCTTATAATAATACATGATGGCAATGCAAAAGCTCTTAGGGGGAAGTACATTTCCAACGACAACATTTTTTACAGTATAGAAAATAATCTATTTGCTTGTATTTACCCAAATATAATTGTGATGGTGGATCAGTTCGGTTAAAGGGGAGGGTGTACTAGCAGCTCATTGTAATGGGGTGGGGAATATTCCCTCCGTCTTAAAGGGGAGAGGACACCACAAGAATGGCAACAGGTGGAGAAAAAACAGTGTGGAGTGAGAGACGTTTGCACAGATAAGAAGGAGAGAGGAAGGGGTCTGGGTTACACCCACTGGCTGGGGCTGAGGTATGGGGGGCGGATATGGGCAAAACAGGGGTAGGGGTGGGCTAGGGGGGGTAAATCCTCGAACCTCAAAGACGGGTCTGGGCCTCGGGGATGTAGATCTCGATGCTGTCCGCCCGCTCCGTGGCTGAGTTCTGTCTGAAGGAAGCCGCCCGCTTGGCAGCCAGAAGACGACGCCGGGCCTCCTGACGCTGGCGGTCCTGCAGATCCAGAGAGCGCTCCCGCACCACGCCGCCACGCCCCTTCGGAGGTCTCTTTGGCAGCGGGGGAGGCCACTTCCTCTCCTTCACATGAGAGAGAGAGAGAGAGAGAGAGAGAGAGAGAGAGAGAGAGAGAGAGAGAGAGAGAGAGAGAGAGAGAGAGAGAGAGAGAGAGAGAGAGAGAGAGAGAGAGAGAGAGAGAGAGAGAGAGAGAGGAGAGAAATAAAGAGAAGAGACAATGCGAGAGAGAGAGAGGTGACAAAGATTTGAGCCATGTGATTTTCTCAGAGTAGGGGCAGGATAAAACAAAAAAACGATGTATGCGTTGACCAATACCATTAGACAACACACCAACACAAAAAACTGTAACAATTCTGTTGATATACCTGTAAAGGCGTCTTCTTCTCTGGGCTCTCCACGAGCCTCCACTCATTGCTCTTGATCTGCTGCAGTTCATTAAATTTGGCAGTGACGTCATCGATTGAGAGCTGCAGCAAGTCCCAGAATCCGGCCAGGTCCTGAGAGGTGGGGCGGGGCATGGCGCTGGGGTCCTGGGGGGTGGGGGGTGGCGGGGAGGAGGTGAGCGGGAGGGAACACATTAGATATACAGTGAGGGAAAAAAGTATTTGATCCCCTGCTGATTTTGTACGTTTGCCCACTGACAAAGAAATGATCAGTCTATAATTTTAATGGTAGGTTTATTTGAACAGTGAGAGACAGAATAACAACAAAAAAATCCAGAAAAACGCATGTCAAAAACGTTATAAATTGATTTGCATTTTAATGAGGGAAATAAGTATTTGACCCCGTCTCAATCAGAAAGATTTCTGGCTCCCAGGTGTCTTTCATACAGGTAACGAGCTGAGATTAGGAGCACACTCTTAAAGGGAGTGCTCCTAATCTCAGTTTCTTACCTGTATAAAAGACACCTGTCCACAGAAGCAATCAATCAATCAGATTCCAAACTCTCCACCATGGCCAAGACCAAAGAGCTCTCCAAGGATGTTAGGGACAAGATTGTAGATCTACACAAGGCTGGAATGGGCTACAAGACCATTGCCAAGCAGCTTGGTGAGAAGGTGACAACAGTTGGTGCGATTATTCGCAAATGGAAGAAACACAAAAGAACTGTCAAACTCCCTTGGCCTAGGGCTCCATGCAAGATCTCACCTCGTGGAGTTGCAATGATCATGAGAATAGTGAGGAATCAGCCCAGAACTACACAGGAGGATCTTGTCAATGATCTCAAGGCAGCTGGGACCATAGTCACCAAGAAAACAATTGGTAACACACTACGCCGTGAAGGACTGAAATCCTGCAGCGCCCGCAAGGTCCCCCTGCTCAAGAAAGCACATATACATGCCCGTCTGAAGTTTGCCAATGAACATCTGAATGATTCAGAGGACAACTGGGTGAACGTGTTGTGGTCAGATGAGACCAAAATGGAGTTCTTTGGCATCAACTCAACTTGCCGTGTTTGGAGGAGGAGGAATGCTGCCTATGACCCCAAGAAACCATCCCCACCGTCAAACATGGCGGTGGAAACATTATGCTTTGGGGGTGTTTTTCTGCTAAGGGGACAGGACAACTTCACCGCATCAAAGGGACGATGGACGGGGCCATGTACCGTCAAATCTTGGGTGAAAACCTCCTTCCCTCAGCCAGGGTATTGAAAATGGGTCGTGGATGGGTATTCCAGCATGACAATGACCCAAAACACACGGCCAAGGCAACAAAGGAGTGGCTCAAGAATAAGCACATTAAGGTCCTGGAGTGGCCTAGCCAGTCTCCAGACCTTAATCCCATAGAAAATCTGTGGAGGGAGCTGAAGGTTCGAGTTGCCAAACGTCAGTCTCGAAACCTTAATTACTTGAAGAAGATCTGCAAAGAGGAGTGGGACAAAATCTCTCCTGAGATGTGTGCAAACCTGGTGGCCAACTACAAGAAACATCTGACCTCTGTGATTGCCAACAAGGGTTTTGCCACCAAGTACTAAGTCATGTTTTGCAGAGGGGTCAAATACTTATTTCCCTCATTAAAATGCAAATCAATTTATAAAATTTTTGACATGCGTTTTTCTGGATTTTTTTGTTGATATTCTGTCTCTCACTGTTCAAATAAACCTACCATTAAAATTACAGACTGATCATTTCTTTGTCAGTGGGCAAACGTACAAAATCAGCAGGGGATCAAATACTTTTTTCCCTCACTGTAGTTATCAACACCTCAGTGACCATGAGAATGTGTTTGTTTGATTTCATGAAACATATACACAATATAGTTGTTATCTGGTATAGCCATAACTGTTACAGACTATAGTGCCAATTTTTAAATGCTTGTGTTACATCAACAGCTACTGTATCATCCAACACCTGCAAATCTTACTGTGCACGGTCCAACCACTAGGTGTCCCTGCAAACCTTACTTGAACATTGTTCATCCAGTAGGTGTCCTGCAAGTCATAACTTCTCAAGCCCTGTGCTGTTGGTTAGTCATCACTTCTCAAGCCCTGTGCTGTTGGTTAGTCATTACTTCTCAAGCCCTGTGCTGTTGGTAAGTCATCACTTCTCAAGCCCTGTGCTGTTGGTAAGTCATCACTTCTCAAGCCCTGTGCTGTTGGTAAGTCATCACTTCTCAAGCCCTGTACTGTTGGTAAGTCATCACTTCTCAAGCCCTGTACTGTTGGTAAGTCATCACTTCTCAAGCCCTGTACTGTTGGTTAGTCAGCACTTCTCAAGCCCTGTGCTGTTGGTAAGTCATCACTTCTCAAGCCCTGTACTGTTGGGTAGTCATCACTTCTCAAGCCCTGTACTGTTGGTAAGTCATCACTTCTCAAGCCCTGTGCTGTTGGTTAGTCATCACTTCTCAAGCCCTGTGCTGTTGGTTAGTCATCAAATCAAATCAAAATCAAATTTTATTAGTCACATACACATGGTTAGCAGATGTTAATGCGAGTGTAGCGAAATGCTTGTGCTTCTAGTTCCGACAATGCAGTAATAACAACAAGTAATCTAACCTAATAATTCCACAACTACTACCTTATACACACAAGTGTAAAGGGATAAAGAATATGTACATAAAGATATATGAATGAGTGATGGTACAGAACGGCATAGGCAAGATGCAGTAGATGGTATAGAGTACGGTATATACATATGAGATGAGTACTGTAGGGTATGTAAACATAAAGTGGCATAGTTTAAAGTGGCTAGTGGTACATGTATTACATAAAGATGGCAAGATGCAGTAGATGATATAGAGTACAGTATATACATATACATATGAGATGGGTAATGTAGGGTATGTAAACATTATATTAAGTGGCATTGTTTAAAGTGGCTAGTGGTACATTTTTACATAATTTCCATCAATTCCCATTTTTAAAGTGGCTGGAGTTGAGTCAGTATGTTGGCAGCGGCCGCTAAATGTTAGTGGTGGCTGTTTAACAGTCTGTTGGCCTTGAGATAGAAGCTGTTTTTCAGTCTCTCGGTCCCTGCTTTGATGCACCTGTACTGACCTCGCCTTCTGGATGATAGCGGGGTGAACAGGCAGTGGCTTGGGTGGTTGTTGTCCTTGATGATCTTTATGGCCTTCCTGTGACATCGGGTGGTGTAGGTGTCCTGGAGGGCAGGTAGTTTGCCCCCGGTGATGCGTTCTGCAGACCTCACTACCCTCTGGAGAGCCTTACGGTTGTGGGCGGAGCAGTTGCCGTACCAGGCGGTGATACAGCCCGACAGGATGCTCTCGATTGTGCATCTGTAGAAGTTTGTGAGTGCTTTTGGTGACAAGCCGAATTTCTTCAGCCTCCTGAGGTTGAAGAGGCGCTGCTGCGCCTTCTTCACAACGCTGTCTGTGTGGGTGGACCAATTCAGTTTGTCCGTGATGTGTACACCGAGGAACTTAAAACTTTCCACCTTCTCCACTACTGACCCGTCGATGTGGATAGGGGGGTGCTCCCTCTGCTGTTTCCTGAAGTCCACAATCATCTCCTTTGTTTTGTTGACGTTGAGTGTGAGGTTATTTTCCTGACACCACACTCCGAGGGCCCTCACCTCCTCCCTGTAGGCCGTCTCGTCGTTGTTGGTAATCAAGCCTACCACTGTAGTGTCATCCGCAAACTTGATGATTGAGTTGGAGGCGTGCATGGCCACGCAGTCGTGGGTGAACAGGGAGTACAGGAGAGGGCTCAGAACGCACCCTTGTGGGGCCCCAGTGTTGAGGATCAGCGGGGTGGAGATGTTGTTACCTACCCTCACCACCTGGGGGCGGCCCGTCAGGAAGTCCAGGACCCAGTTGCACAGGGCGGGGTCGAGACCCAGGGTCTCGAGCTTGATGACGAGTTTGGAGGGTACTATGGTGTTAAATGCTGAGCTGTAATCGATGAACAGCATTCTCACATAGGTATTCCTCTTGTCCAGATGGGTTAGGGCAGTGTGCAGTGTGGTTGCGATTGCGTCGTCTGTGGACCTATTGGGTCGGTAAGCAAATTGGAGTGGGTCTAGGGTGTCCGGTAGGGTGGAGGTGATATGGTCCTTGACTAGTCTCTCAAAGCACTTCATGATGACGGAAGTGAGTGCTACGGGGCGGTAGTCGTTTAGCTCAGTTACCTTAGCTTTCTTGGGAACAGGAACAATGGTGGCCCTCTTGAAGCATGTGGGAACAGCAGACTGGGATAAGGATTGATTGAATATGTCCGTAAACACACCAGCCAGCTGGTCTGCGCATGCTCTGAGGACGCGGCTGGGAATGCCGTCTGGGCCTGCAGCCTTGCGAGGGTTAACACGTTTAAATGTTTTACTCACCTCGGCTGCAGTGAAGGAGAGCCCGCAGGTTTTGGTAGCGGGCCGTGTCAGTGGCACTGTATTGTCCTCAAAGCGGGCAAAAAAGTTATTTAGCCTGTCTGGGAGCAAGACATCCTGGTCCGCGACGGGGCTGGTTTTCTTTTTGTAATCCGTGATAGACTGTAGACCCTGCCACATACCTCTTGTGTCTGAGCTGTTGAATTGCGACTCTATTTTGTCTCTGTACTGGGACTTAGCCTGTTTGATTGCCTTGCGGAGAGAATAGCTACACTGTTTGTATTCGGTCATGTTTCCGGTCACCTTGCCCTGGTTAAAAGCAGTGGTTCGCGCTTTCAGTTTCACGCGAATGCTGCCGTCAATCCACGGTTTCTGGTTTGGGAATGTTTTAATCGTTGCTGTGGGTACGACATCGTCAATGCACTTCCTAATGAACTCGCTCACCGAATCAGCATATTCGTCCATGTTGTTGTTGGACGCAATGCGGAACATATTCCAATCCGCGTGATCGAAGCAGTCTTGAAGCGTGGAATCAGATTGGTCGGACCAGCGTTGAACAGACCTGAGCGCGGGAGCTTGTTGTTTTAGTTTCTGTTTGTAGGCTGGAATCAACAAAATGGAGTCGTGGTCAGCTTTTCCGAAAGGAGGGCGGGGGAGGGCCTTATATGCGTCGCGGAAGTTAGTATAACAATGATCCAGGGTTTTACCAGCCCTGGTAGCACAATCGATATGCTGATAGAATTTAGGGAGTTTTGTTTTTAGATTAGCCTTGTTAAAATCCCCAGCTACGATGAATGCAGCCTCAGGGTGTGTGGTTTCCAGTTTACAAAGAGTCAGATAAAGTTCGTTCAGGGCCATCGATGTGTCTGCTTGGGGGGGAATATATACGGCTGTGATTATGATTGAAGAGAATTCCCTTGGTAGATAATGCGGTCGACATTTTATTGTGAGGAGTTCTAGATCAGGTGAACAGAATGACTTGAGTTCCTGTGTGTTGTTATGATGATCACACCACGTCTCGTTAATCATAAGGCATACCCCCCCGCCCCTCTTCTTACCAGAAAGATGTATGTTTCTGTCGGCGCGATGCGTGAAGAAACCAGCTGGCTGCACCGACTCCGTTAGCGTCTCTTGAGTTAGCCATGTTTCCGTGAAGCAGAGCACGTTGCAATCCCTGATGTCTCTCTGGAATGCTACCCGTGCTCGGATTTCATCAACCTTATTGTCAAGAGACTGGACATTGGCGAGTAGTATGCTAGGGAGTGGAGCGCGATGTGCCCGTCTCCGAAGCCTGACCAGGAGACCGCTACGTTTGCCCCTTTTACGGCGTCGTATAGGGTCCCCGGCTGAGATCAGATCCATTGTATTGGGTGGAAGGCAAAACACTGGATCCGTTTCGGGAAAGTCATATTCCTGGTTATAACGATGGTGAGTTGACGTTAATCGTATATTCAGTAGTTCCTCCCGACTGTATGTAATGAAACCTAAGATTACCTGGGGTACCGATGTAAGAAATAACACATAAAAAAACAAAATACTGCATATTTTCCAAGGAACGCGAAGCGAGGCGGCCATCTCGGTCGGCGCCGGAAGTTTCTTCTCAAGCCCTCACTTCTCAAGCCCTGTGCTGTTGGTTAGTCATCACTTCTCAAGCCCTGTGCTGTTGGTAAGTCATCACTTCTCAAGCCCTGTACTGTTGGTTAGTCATCACTTCTCAAGCCCTGTGCTGTTGGTTAGTCATCACTTCTCAAGCCCTGTGCTGTTGGTAAGTCATAACTTCTCAAGCCCTGTGCTGTTGGTAAGTCATCACTTCTCAAGCCCTGTGCTGTTGGTAAGTCATCACTTCTCAAGCCCTGTACTGTTGGTTAGTCATCACTTCTCAAGCCCTGTGCTGTTGGTTAGTCATCACTTCTCAAGCCCTGTGCTGTTGGTTAGTCATCACTTCTCAAGCCCTGTGCTGTTGGTTAGTCATCACTTCTCAAGCCCTGTGCTGTTGGTTAGTCATCACTTCTCAAGCCCTGTGCTGTTGGTTAGTCATCAACAGTGAGAATGTAAGACATAAGGTGTATTTTGAAGACACACACACTTGTCATGTTCCATTATGGTATTATAGGTACCCACCAGGTTCTGTTGACACAGCCAGTAGAACTGCTGGAATTTTTGAGACATGAGGAGTTGTGCACTGCCCACCGCACTCCGGATTTTCCCTAGGACTGGAAAAGACACACAAGCACACACACACACACCACACACAGAGGGAGAGGGAGAGGGAGAGGGAGAGGGAGAGGGAGAGGGAGAGGGAGAGGGAGAGACCACGCACAGCGTTATCCTCATTGACAGCTCACAGAGTGTTATCTCACTCAAATCTGTCCACTGCCTCAACCATCAAAAGATAAACCGGTATTCATTAGCGGTGGTAATAACAATGCTTGTCGGTTGTATATTACATTTCCATCTACAAACATGACTTTGCCCATTCCATTCAAAATGGTTATCAGTGAATGTATTTAGAATCTAATGCATTAGAATGTGAACAGTCTTAGGAGCTATAGAGCCAGTATATGCATCTAAGCTGCAGCGTCAGACACTCACTCTCCTCCAACAGGTCATGCTCCTCCGCCTCTCTCTCCATGTCTTTACACCATCCCTCCATCCTCTTAGTTTCATTATGGAGGAGCTGCATGAACCAGCTGCCATCCCTGCGGAGGGGGGACACCCGGCCCGTCTCAGGTCCCTCCAGAGAGGGCTCTGTCAGCCACGACTCGGGCTGCGGACTGGGAGGACCGCTGGAGGAACGCTGGTAGTCCTCCCGGTAGCTGAAGAGGCCCTGGGTGCGGACAGTGCGGACGGCCCCGTACTGGGTGGGTGTACTGGGCTCCGAGTGGCCCCCTCGGAAACCCAAGCCCCCTCCGAACTGCAGTCCCTTGTCCTCCATGGTGGGGAAGCCCTCTAGTTCCATGTCAGCTTGTACGGCTGTCGTCACGCTGTTGGAGCGCTTGAACCTGCCATGCCTGAGGGAGCACAGACACATGCAGACACACACACTCGTATGTATACAGACAATAATAAAGAGATTAGATGAACAATATATGGATCCAAAGAGAGAGAAAACATCAATATAACCCGTTCACAGATACAGTACGTACAAAAAAGTAGATTGCATAATAACTTTCACAAAATCAATAAATATTTAGTTAGTGCAATCAGGATCCAGAGGGAAATTCTTGACTGCTGCTGTAAAGGGTCAGAGGCCAAATTATGCAACGGTTGTATTTCCAGTTTCCACTTCCTGTGTGCCACATACCGTTTGTTATCCTCCACCTGGGTGCCAACAGAATGGTATTGAGGAAGACCTTTACCCTCCGACTCCGAGTCAGTCGCCGTCTCCACCTGGTAAACAACAACGTGAACATAAACAATAACACTGGTCA
This sequence comes from Salvelinus alpinus, assembly GCF_045679555.1. Classification (NCBI taxonomy): domain Eukaryota; kingdom Metazoa; phylum Chordata; class Actinopteri; order Salmoniformes; family Salmonidae; genus Salvelinus; species Salvelinus alpinus. The sequence goes on along the minus strand of NC_092093.1, from coordinate 16,099,860 downwards.
CATGTCATAATGAACTTCTTGACAGTATCATGGGGGAACTATTTTACCAATGGACTTTACTAGAAAATCAATGATGCTGCTTAGTGGCATAAATCATAAAAGGGTAGTAATCTGTAGTGATATATACTAGAAACTGTATACAGGGAGAGGGATAAAGACAGAGGAGGGGTAGAGAGAGAAGGAGATGGGGGTATAGAGCGAGAGAGAGAGAGAGAAAGGACACACAGAGAGAGCGATAGAGAGGGAGAGAAGGAGATAGGGGAGAATAAAGTGAAAAAAAGAGTCAGAGAGAGCGTGAGTCAGAGAGAGAGAGAGAGAGAGACTGAGAGAGAGAGAGAGGGAGGGAGAGAGAGAGAGAGTCAGAGAGAGAGAGTCAGAGAGAGAGTCAGAGAGAGAGAATCAAAGAGAGCATGAGTCAGAGAGAGGGAGAGGGAGAGAGAGAGTCAGAGAGAGAGAGTCAGAGAGAGAGAGTCAAAGAGAGAAGGAGAGAGAGAAAGCGAGAGAGAGCGAGCGAGAGAGGATCTGCATCAAGTGATGCCAGAGGAGTGTTTGTCCTGAGAGCTTTTGATCCTGATCAGATGACTGTGTCTCCATGAGAGGGATGGCTTTTATAGGCCTGTCCCTCTCTTTCTACGGCTCAGTTTACGAGCTCACACACTCATCTATTGTCATGTCAACAGCATAGACCCAGTACTTCAAAATAATGACATCAAAAAAGTTGTGTGGAATAAAATGTCAACGAGTACTTCAGAGTAAATAACGAATTGTACCAGATATGGTAACAGATATGATAAATATGGTGCTGGCACTGAAGGTTATGATGGGGATGTTGATGATATTGGTGATGATGATGATGGCGATGATGTATTGGCTTTTATCTATCCCTTGAGAAACTGCATTGCAAAAGAAACAGAATGTTGGCTTGAGTGCAATTAAGGGCCTAAATGGTTACATTAATGCTATATGACGTGCTTAATGAAATTTAAGAGGACCTGAAAAAGTCACAGCAGCAGGCATCCAGAAATTACATTTGTTGCCAATGTAAAACAGATAATATGATCAAATTGAATTCCACTGATAAATAGTAATCAACAACAGTTTCCTCTAATGTTATTCTACTCTATTCGTCATCACAGGTGGTTTGTGTTTGTGTGTGTGTGTGTGTGGTTGTGTGTGTGTGCATGCGTGTGCATGTGTACATCTCGGTATGTGTGTACATCTGTGTAAGTGTGTGTGTGTGTGTGTGTGTGTGTGTGTGTGTGTGTGTGTGTGTGTGTGTGTGTGTGTGTGTGTGTGTGTGTGTGTGTGTGTGTGTGTGTGTGTGTGTGTGTGTGTGTGTGAGCTGGTTTTACCTGTATCCCTATGGAGGAACGTGGCGTTTTGAGGTATTCCTCAGCCTTGGACACCAACACCGCCTTGTCACACGTCTGCACCGAGCTGTGGCTGCCCGAGGAGGCGTGCCGCTTGCTCCCTGCCGTCTCCATGGCCAGCGTCACCACGTTGGCGCTGTCCAGGCTGTCGGTGGAGTTGTAGAGGGTTCGACCCGAGCCGCCCAGACCGTCCGGCGCCCACAGTACACTCCCCCGCGGGTCCCTCCCCTCGTGGTAGGCGTCCTGAGTGGAGTCTGTGCTGCTCTGGGCCGTCACCGAGATGAGGGGCTTGGAGGTGGCGCGAGGAGGTGCCGGCGGGGGCGTCTTCGACATATAGCTAGGCATGTGCGTTACCACTGGAGAGCAAGCAGGGAGAGAGATCGATGAAGATGAGTTACTCTAAAACAGAGGTTCTGAAAGGGAGAGAATGGAGGATGATCATTTAATAAAGAAAGATGGGGTGAGAGTGAGTGATGAAACTGAAGGGCGGAGTGATGAGGGGACAGTGGTGGAAAAAGTAGTAAAAAGTCAAAGTAAAGATATTTTAATAAAAAATTACTCAAGTAAAAGTGAAAGTCACCCAGTAAAATACTACTTGAGTAAAAGTCTAAAAGTATTTGGTTTTAAATATATATAAGTATCAAAAGTAAATTAAAAAATATAAACCATTTCAAATTCCTTATATTAAGCAAACCAGAAGACACAATTTTCTTTATTTTTTTTATTGACAGATAGCCAGGGGCACACTCCAACACTCAGATATCATTACAGATAGCCAGGGGCACACTCCAACACTCAGATATCATTACAGATAGCCAGGGGCACACTCCAACACTCAGATATCATTACAGATAGCCAGGGGCACACTCCAACACTCAGATATCATTACAGATAGCCAGGGGCACACTCCAACACTCAGATATCATTACAGATAGCCAGGGGCACACTCCAACACTCAGATATCATTACAGATAGCCAGGGGCACACTCCAACACTCAGATATCATTACAGATAGCCAGGGGCACACTCCAACACTCAGATATCATTACAGATAGCCAGGGGCACACTCCAACACTCAGATATCATTACAGATAGCCAGGGGCACACTCCAACACTCAGATATCATTACAGATAGCCAGGGGCACACTCCAACACTCAGATATCATTACAGATAGCCAGGGGCACACTCCAACACTCAGATATCATTACAGATAGCCAGGGGCACACTCCAACACTCAGATATCATTACAGATAGCCAGGGGCACACTCCAACACTCAGATATCATTACAGATAGCCAGGGGCACACTCCAACACTCAGATATCATTACAGATAGCCAGGGGCACACTCCAACACTCAGATATCATTACAGATAGCCAGGGGCACACTCCAACACTCAGATATCATTACAGATAGCCAGGGGCACACTCCAACACTCAGATATCATTACAGATAGCCAGGGGCACACTCCAACACTCAGATATCATTACAGATAGCCAGGGGCACACTCAAACACTCAGATATCATTACAGATAGCCAGGGGCACACTCCAACACTCAGATATCATTACAGATAGCCAGGGGCACACTCCAACACTCAGATATCATTACAGATAGCCAGGGGCACACTCCAACACTCAGATATCATTACAGATAGCCAGGGGCACACTCCAACACTCAGATATCATTACAGATAGCCAGGGGCACACTCCAACACTCAGATATCATTACAGATAGCCAGGGGCACACTCCAACACTCAGATATCATTACAGATAGCCAGGGGCACACTCCAACACTCAGATATCATTACAGATAGCCAGGGGCACACTCCAACACTCAGATATCATTACAGATAGCCAGGGGCACACTCCAACACTCAGATATCATTACAGATAGCCAGGGGCACACTCCAACACTCAGATATCATTACAGATAGCCAGGGGCACACTCCAACACTCAGATATCATTACAGATAGCCAGGGGCACACTCCAACACTCAGATATCATTACAGATAGCCAGGGGCACACTCCAACACTCAGATATCATTACAGATAGCCAGGGGCACACTCCAACACTCAGATATCATTACAGATAGCCAGGGGCACACTCCAACACTCAGATATCATTACAGATAGCCAGGGGCACACTCCAACACTCAGATATCATTACAGATAGCCAGGGGCACACTCCAACACTCAGATATCATTACAGATAGCCAGGGGCACACTCCAACACTCAGATATCATTACAGATAGCCAGGGGCACACTCCAACACTCAGATATCATTACAGATAGCCAGGGGCACACTCCAACACTCAGATATCATTACAGATAGCCAGGGGCACACTCCAACACTCAGATATCATTACAGATAGCCAGGGGCACACTCCAACACTCAGATATCATTACAGATAGCCAGGGGCACACTCCAACACTCAGATATCATTACAGATAGCCAGGGGCACACTCCAACACTCAGATATCATTACAGATAGCCAGGGGCACACTCCAACACTCAGATATCATTACAGATAGCCAGGGGCACACTCCAACACTCAGATATCATTACAGATAGCCAGGGGCACACTCCAACACTCAGATATCATTACAGATAGCCAGGGGCACACTCCAACACTCAGATATCATTACAGATAGCCAGGGGCACACTCCAACACTCAGATATCATTACAGATAGCCAGGGGCACACTCCAACACTCAGATATCATTACAGATAGCCAGGGGCACACTCCAACACTCAGATATCATTACAGATAGCCAGGGGCACACTCCAACACTCAGATATCATTACAGATAGCCAGGGGCACACTCCAACACTCAGATATCATTACAGATAGCCAGGGGCACACTCCAACACTCAGATATCATTACAGATAGCCAGGGGCACACTCCAACACTCAGATATCATTACAGATAGCCAGGGGCACACTCCAACACTCAGATATCATTACAGATAGCCAGGGGCACACTCCAACACTCAGATATCATTACAGATAGCCAGGGGCACACTCCAACACTCAGATATCATTACAGATAGCCAGGGGCACACTCCAACACTCAGATATCATTTACAAACCAAGCATTCCTGTTTATTGAGTTCTTCAGATCAGAGGCAGTAGGGATGACCAGGGATGTTCTCTTGATAAGTGTGTGAACTGTACCATTTTCCTGTCCTGCTAAGCATTCAAAATGTAACGAGTACTTTTGGTTGTCAGGGAAAATGTATGGAGTAAAAAGTATATTATTTTCTCTAGGAATGTAGTGAAGTAAAAGTAAAAGTTGTCAAAAGTATAAATAGTAAAGTACAGATACCTCAAAAATGACTTAAGTAGTACTTTAAAGTATTTTTACTTAAGTACTTTACACAAATGTGAGGGGGTTATGTAAAATGCATCGTAGGGAGACTTGAGGACACAGGTTGGAAGAAAGGGGGAACCTTTTTTTTACTGGCACAGAGATGAACACTCAACACGGACTCTTCTTCCTGGTTAAATTAATAACCCCAGTGTTTACAGACTATACCTCTTTCTGGGCAGTGGATGATTATGGAAAGGAACCCTTCTTCCTGGTTAATAAGCCCAGTTTTAACAGGCTAAGGCTCCTTCTGGGCAGTGAAGGATAATGAGAAGGAACCCTTCTTCCTGGTTAGTAAGCCCAGTTTTAACAGGCTAAGGCTCCTTCTGGGCAGTGAAGGATAATGAGAAGGAACCCTTCTTCCTGGTTAATAAGCCCAGTTTTAACAGGCTAAGGTTCCTTCTGGGCAGTGAAGGATAATGAGAAGGAACCCTTCTTCCTGGTTAATAAGCCCAGTTTTAACAGGCTAAGGCTCCTTCTGGGCAGTGAAGGATAATGAGAAGGAACCCTTCTTCCTGGTTAATAAGCCCAGTTTTAACAGGCTAAGGCTCCTTCTGGGCAGTGAAGGATAATGAGAAGGAACCCTTCTTTCAAGTGGAAATGCAATCTGGCCCTCATACCATCATTGCCACCTGATCATCCCCAGCTTCCAATTGGCTCATTCATCCCCTGTCCTCTCCCGTGTAACTATTTCCAAGGTCATTGCTGTAAATGAGAATGTGTTCTCAGTCAACTTACCTGGTAAAATAAAGGTAAAATAAAACAATAAACAGCAGAACAGAGCTAGTAGCAAGGTGGTACAGTATGCCTGCATCACAGGCTGGGCTCAGACAGGTACCATTGCTTCAATTATATTAAATGCAGTTGCTTGATATTAACTTTTAATTCTGATAGCCTCCTGTTATTGTTTAAAATATATAGTTATATCAAACAGGCCATGTGAGACAAAGGTGAGCAGATGTTACTACCAGATTCCTTGTGAATTACCATCAGGTCAGTGTAGTCCTGCAGGCAGTGAGGACATGTATTATCATCTTACTCTGTTGACACCCTGTCACACACTCCAAGAAGAAGTGATTCATCATACATTTACTGACACTGTACATTATCTAGTATCAAAGACACCAAACACCAGTTGCTTGTTTTGTGGAATTATGCCGTCCAGAATACAGTACAATGAATTGTGCCGTCCAGAATACAGTACAATGAATTATGCCGTCCAGAATACAGTACAATGAATTATTCCGTACAGAATACAGTACAATGAATTATGCCGTCCAGAATACAGTACAATGAATTATACCGTCCAGAATACAGTACAATGAATTATGCCGTCCAGAATACAGTACAATGAATTGTGCCGTCCAGAATACAGTACAATGAATTATGCCGTCCAGAATACAGTACAATGAATTATTCCGTCCAGAATACAGTACAATGAATTGTGCCGTCCAGAATACAGTACAATGAATTATTCCGTCCAGAATACAGTACAATGAATTATGCCGTCCAGAATACAGTACAATGAATTATTCCGTCCAGAATACAGTACAATGAATTATACCGTCCAGAATACAGTACAATGAATTATGCCGTCCAGAATACAGTACAATGAATTATACCGTCCAGAATACAGTACAATGAATTATGCCGTCCAGAATACAGTACAATGAATTATGCCGTCCAGAATACAGTACAATGAATTGTGCCGTCCAGAATACAGTACAATGAATTATGCCGTCCAGAATACAGTACAATGAATTGTGCCGTCCAGAATACAGTACAATGAATTGTGCCGTCCAGAATACAGTACAATGAATTATGCCGTCCAGAATACAGTACAATGAATTATACCGTCCAGAATACAGTACAATGAATTATGCCGTCCAGAATACAGTACAATGAATGATGTCAGTTAACACTCCTTTATATGATGAAAGGAACAGCTCATGGGATTATTTGCACTGGAGTCCCAGATACGGTGTTCATTACTGAGCTCACCGTTTGCAGAGACTGCAGCATGCTGATGGCCCTGTGGATGGTGACATTGTCAAACAAAATTTCTAAACCGCTATTTTACGAAACTGTTGGATGAGTCACTGAAGGAGAAAGGCTGTGATTCATTGCAGAGACAAAAATAGACTTCATCACCAATAAGTTGTGTAACTCAGGAACTCAATAGTCCCACACATGTATTCAGGCATTCATTTATTCATGTGTTCATGCACCAACTGAACCATTCATTTATTCATGTGTTCATGCACCAACTGAACCATTCATTTATTCATGTGTTCATGCACCAACTGAACCATTCATTTATTAATGTGTTCATGCACCAACTGAACCATTCATTTATTCATGTGTTCATGCACCAACTGAACCATTCATTTATTCATGTGTTCATGCACCAACTGAACCATTCATTTATTCATGTGTTCATGCACCAACTGAACCATTCATGAATTCATTCATATTCAATTTTGCTTACTGTTGAATAATCTCCCTAATCCTTTCAAGGTCACGCACGGCTACACACATTGCCGGTGACTGGCTGACACATGTTTAACATAATTACACTACTGGTTAAAAAAATAAATAAGGCACAACATGAACTAAATCCATTCACAATGTTAACGAGCAGATTGTGTGATAGATCTAATTAGTCATTAGATGTGATAAGACTCCACATGAAACAAATAGAACTCTGCATTTACTCTCACTTTAGATGGATTCCTTCCCACTTGAAAAGGTTGTCGTTTTTCCGCAAGACTTTGTGGGTGGATAGGAAATTGAGTAGGACGGGTGACACAGTCATACAGGATTCATTTTTAAATTTCTATCCCTGAGCTTTAATGGTGTGCCGCTTCAAAGTCAGACAGGAAGTGTGAAACTCTGACATCTTAAGCAGCCTCCCATTCAAACAGAGTGGATTTGAATACTCTGTAGAAAACGACCTCTTTGAAAAAGAACAACACCTGTACCCAGCAAGAGATGCCATATTGCATCCTTGCCTCCCTACAGAAAGCAAACAGTGAGACAGACACAAACCCTGTGTGCCTGCCGACGTTGCACTGCAACTTGACAAGCAGGAGCCGTGTGAGTCTCTCTGTATTCAGGAGGTGTGTTGTAGCCAACAGCCGATGGGAAAGGCAGGAGATGTTGGGCTGTAAAACTCCCTAAAAGGAGATGACATGTCTATCTGTCGTTGGCCTCTCTTTGCACTAGGTATTTCCCGTTAAACTCCTACCTTCAGTCACCAGAGAACAATGTTTAACTCCTACCCTCCAAGTCACCAGAGAACCATCTTTGACTTCTACCCTCCAAGTCAACAGAGAACAATGTTTAATCCTACCCTGTCACCAGAGAACCATCTTTGACCCCTACCCTCCAAGTCACCAGAAAACCATGTTTAACTGCTACCCCAATCACCAGAGAACCATCTATGACTTCTACCCTAAAAGTCACCAGAGAACCATGTTTAACTCCTACCCTCAGTCACCAGAGAACCATGTTTAACTCCATCCCCTAGTCACCAGGGAACCATGATTAACTCCTACCCTCCAAGTAACCAGAACCATGTTTAACTCCTACCCTCAGTCACCAGAGAACCATGTTTAACTCCTACCCTCAGTCACCAGAGAACCATGTTTAACTCCTACCCTCAGTCACCAGAGAACCATGTTTAACTCCATCCCCTAGTCACCAGGGAACCATGATTAACTCCTACCCTCCAAGTAACCAGAACCATGTTTAACTCCTACCCTCAGTCACCAGAGAACCATGTTTAACTCCTACCCTCAATCACCAGAGAACCATGTTTAACTCCTACCCTCCAAATAACCAGAACCATGTTTAACTCCTACCCTCAGTCACCAGAGAACCATCTTTGACTGCTACCCTCAGTCACCAGAGAACCATGTTTAACTCCTACCCTCAGTCACCAGAGAACCATGTTTAACTCCTACCCCCAGTCACCAGAGAACCATGTTTAACTCCTACCCTCCAAATAACCAGAACCATGTTTAACTCCTACCCTCAGTCACCAGAGAACCATGTTTAACTCCTACCCTCAGTCACCAGAGAACCATGTTTAACTCCTACCCTCAGTCACCAGAGAACCATGTTTAACTCCTACCCTCCAAATAACCAGAACCATGTTTAACTCCTACCCCCCAAATCACCAGAGAAACATGTTTAACTCTTACCCTCCAAGTCACCAGAGAAACATGTTTAACTCCTACCCTCCAAGTCACCAGAACCATGTTTAACTCCTACCCTCCAAGTAACCAGAACCATGTTTAACTTCTACCCTCCAAGTCACCAGAGAAACATGTTTACTTCCTACCCTCCAAGTCACCAGAACCATGTTTAACTTCTACCCCCCAAGTAACCAGAACCATGTTTAACTCCTACCCTCCAAGTCACCAGAGAAACATGTTTAACTTCTACCCTCCAAGTCACCAGAGAAACATGTTTAACTCCTACCCTCGAAGTCACCAGAACCATGTTTAACTCCTACCCTCCAAGTAACCAGAACCATGTTTAACTCCTACCCTCCAAGTCACCAGAACCATGTTTAACTCCTACCCTCCAAGTCACCAGAGAAACATGTTTAACTCCTACCCTCCAAGTCACCAGAGAAACATGTTTAACTCCTACCCTCCAAGTCACCAGAACCATGTTTAACTCCTACCCTCCAAGTAACCAGAACCATGTTTAACTCCTACCCTCAGTCACCAGAGAACCATGTTTAACTCCTACCCCCAATCACCAGAGAACCGTGTTTAATTCCCACCCCCAGTCACCAGAGAACCATCTTTGACTGCTACCCTCCAAGTTACCAGAGCCATGTATAAATCCTACCCTCCAAGTCACCAGAGAACCATGTTTAACTCCTACCACCAGCTGCTTTACACAACCCACACCGAGAGCCATGATGACCTCACGCATTGGACAGATCCTCATTATCACACCACCACCACCTAACTAATGACTAGCAGGCAGCTCAGGCTTAGTACAGATCCTCAGTACCATAGAGATCCTATTAAATTACTAGAGGGGCTATGTCATAAACCCTAGACATTACACAATGGGGTCAAAATGGCAGCCATATTGATCAGGGAGAAATCTAAACCAGTCTAATTGGAATGAATGGTAGTAGAAGCATAATCCTGATTTGACATATGCAGATATTGTAGAATTGTTGTCAAATATTTATACAGATTTATACAGCAAATTGGTATAACACCTTTACAAATACAGTCTATAAAGGTTTTATACCAATTCTCTGTATAAATATATGACAGTATGTTAGGTAGACAATAATTCTACAATTTCTGATATCACATGCCTTACTTTCCAAGGATATATACATGTTGACATGTAATGTCTGTTTGCATATATTTTAGAGGCTATTTATACAGGGAATTGGTATACATACAGTTTATAAAGGTTTTATGCCAATTCCCTGTATAAATAACCTCTACAATATATGCAAACAGACATTACATGTCAACATTTACGTATCCTTGGAAACCTGTGAGTGCCATTATATGATCTCCATATGTGTACTACCGTTCTCCCCACTCTCATGCTCCGAGTGCATTCTCCGAGAACGTTCTCTTGAGTCCGTTCTTGTGAGGACGAGAGCATGGAGAACTCATAAAACATTACATTTGAGAAGCATTCACACTCCCCTACTGTATTACCTCACACATGCTACACCTCCCCATTCACCTTCTTCCAGCCAGGACAACAGGCAATAGAGACAAAACAAAATATACAGAAAGCAAACATTTCACTTCATAAATATCAGCTAGCTATATGTGAATCGCAGTAATCTAGCTAGCCAGCTACTTAAACAGACATAAATGACCTAAAACGAATGTTATACAAGGTAGATGTCAATTATTCGTGGCTAGCTAGCTAGCTAACAGCAGTTACTAGCCAGTTCGCCCTATTGACTTACTATGGGCTTGCAATCTACACATACTACAGTGGGCATTGTAGGCTTTTAAACATGCCAGAATTAACACAGAAAGTATTTAACGTTTTTAAGATAAAATATTGTAGTCAGGCAACATATGACAAGTGAATGGGCAACATTTCATTCCAAAGTCTGAGCTTATTTTATCTCGCTTCAGCTCAAATAATACCTGCCATTGATTTCAAGAAATGTTGCATTGGTTTTTATGTGGTTGCTTCATATTTCTGTCCATACTTTTCATTTAAGCTTGCATCGATGCATGCTTCGAAATGTGTACAAACGGAGTACGCAACAGAGAAGTTCCCTCCGTGCTCCGTTTTGAATTATTTGATTTGGACTGATGCTCCGACCCTCCCATGCTCCAGATTGTGTGCTCGGAGCATGATAGTATGCATATTGAGAAACACCCTAAGTCTTCTCATCAAACATACTGAACAAAAATATAAATGCAACATGCAACAATTTCAACGATTTTACTGAGTCACAGTTCAGAGGCCCACCCACTTGGAAGCCAGACCTACCCACTGGGGAGCCAGGCCCAGCCAATCAGATTGAGTATTTCCCCACAAAAGGTCTTTATTACAGACAGAAATACTCCTCAGTTTCATCAGCTGTCCGGGTGGCTGGTCTCAGACGATCTTGCAGGTGAAGAAGCCGGATGTGGAGGTCCTGGGCTGGCGTGGTTAAATGTGGTCTGTGCTTGTGAGGCCGGTTGGACCTGCTGCCAAATTCTCTAAAACGACGTTGGAGGCGGCTTATGGTAGAAAAATGTACATTCAATTTTCTGGCAACAGCTCTGGTGGACATTCCTCCAGTCAGCATGCCAAATGCACGCTCTCTCAAAACATGTGACGTCTGTGGCATTGTGTTGTGTGACAAAACTGCACATTTTAGAGTGGCATTTTATTGTCCCCAGCACAAGGTGCACCTGTGTAATGATCATGCTGTTTAATCAGCTTCTTGATATGCCACACCTGTCATGTTAATGGATTATCTTGGCAAAGGGATGTAGGGATGTAAATAAATGTGTGCACAAAATTGGAGAGACATAAGCTTTTTGTGCCTCCGGAAAATTTCTGGGGTCGTTTATTTCAGCTCATGAAACATGGCACTAACACTTCACATGTTGCGCTTATTTTTTTTTCCAGTATCATTTCAACCAGTGTATGGCTGTGGATTGACTGCATTGTTTGAATGGAATGTTGGCATATTGGTAGTTAATTTGAAAAATGCATGGAATCATCCCTCTAATACTGACTGGCTAGCTAGCAAACAAACATTATTTTACACAATATCTTATCAAAGCACTTGCAAACCATGGTTGACCAACTCCTTGACCAAAATGGCTGACCTTTATTCCGTCATAAGGTTAATTTCCATTCTAGTATTCTAATTTCTAATTCTATACTCAGTACTACACCACCACAAGCTAACTAATGACCGGCAGGCAGCTCAGGATTTCCATCATCAGTTGTGATGGATGGACAAAATGAAATGCAGCTGAGATTAGATATTGATCAGCCCACCAACTGTATTCTAGACCGTGCATCTACATCGGCATTTCTTGTTGTTTGGGGTTTAAGGCTGGATTTCTGTATAGCACTTTATGACATCGGCTGATGTTAAAAGGGCTTTATAAATACATTTGATTGATTGATATTAGAGTTGACTATTCACACTGAAAAAGTTGATTTTATAAAGCATAATTTTAAACCCTAAAGTGTTAAGAAGTGAACACATTAAAACATTTTACTCTATGTAGACTGGGACAATATAGACACTTTTTTTGGTGTTAGAGTTAACACTTCATTAACACTGGCAATTTTGCAATGTATGGATTGGTGAAGGTGATGAGGACTTTTTTACCTGGAGGTGGATCGGCTCGGTCCACACTGCAGGAAGAAGGGAGACGAAACTGGATCCCTGGAAAGAATAGGCAACACCAGTTAGTGAGGGGAAAAGAAGGGCCAGGAAAGACTCATCTACATAGTTTATCTGACTATAACAGTACCTACCATGCCTCAGGCCAACACTCGTATCAGGATCACAGTCAAGCGAGAGTCACAGACACATTTCACGTGATATACACATAAATTTCTTCTCATTGATCATGATATTTGATCAATCAATAACAAAGAAAAACGTGGACATTACAGTGCTGGGATGGTCCACAGTTTTCAACGTGTGCTGTGTTCCCATCCACAACAAGAACATTCACACAACAGTGTCATCAAGACTGTTTTCAGCTATGACTGTTGGAACCACAGATATTAGGCTGTGCTGAAAAGTATATTCTGCATGATTACACAGAGAAAAAACATGCAGAAATATCTACTAATCTCACAGAACATAGAACTGTGCCCTGATGCACACCACAGGAACAAATAGTCACACATGAGAAAGTAAACAAGAGATGAGACAGGGTCATCAACATAACCAGTTAAAGGTAAATACATGAGGAAATGTACAAATAACAAAATACATGCAGAGGTAGATTATAGGTAATGAGGCATGAACAAATAACAACGTTAATGAGCACATAAAAGATAAAAGAAGAGAGGGACTAAATGGATATAAAAAAACAACTTAGAATGAAGAGAAAAAAATGGGTTGGACTAATCAGCTGAGAAATATGTTAAAAGAGGAAGGACAAATAAAAGAGAAAGACACATCAATCAAACATTCAATTAACGAGTCTGCCAGACAAACACCACATAAACATGAGATTGAATTGGAACAAGATCTGTCAAGAAGTTGCAGTAGTGTTTAGCAGATTTGCAGAGGGCCATGAGGTTCAGACAGCAAAGTGACAGAGCAAATTAGACAAAGCGGGTCTGCTAGGACAGTACCTGTAAGTACACACAGTTGCAATCAGAGAGATTCAATTCAATCACTGTCTGCAGGCGTGTCTGTAGTAATAGTGCACCGGTGCAGAGTAAAATTACACTCTAGTAAAGAGTTCGAGACTAGCTATTTAAGGGCAACCTAATTAAAAGTATTTCTACTACAGTATCTTGTATTTGTTCTGTCTAGCATATTCTGACTGATCAGTCTGCCTTTGACTCCTTCTCTGTCCAGAGGAACTCTCAGACCTTTTCCATTGTTTCCTGGTGGTCAAAAACATCAGCCACATCGTTGAGGGCATTTTAACTGCCAGTCACTCTTCTCCATTTACCTCCATCCATCTGAGCCATTGGCGGCCGCCTGCCATAGCCTGGCAGTAAGACTGGAGGGAAGGTGATCTTTCTCAGGTCAGGATGGTACTGGTGTAATGGTGTCATGGGATGACTGACAAGCAACATGAGCATGGGGGCAGCAGATTGATCACGAGCAGTGGGGTATGGGTATTCATCATGCTGAATAACTGGGACCAATTCAGATTAGAAAAATGGTGAACAGACCTACATTTAAATACAGGTCCTTTGTTCCTAACCTTGACAAAAAAAAGCAACTAAAATGCAGGAAAGTAATGCTTTCCTCACAAAAAGTGATCAATTAATATTAGAGAAATTCAACGAACTTCCCATGGTATGTTAGACTGTATGCTAAAGGTACTGCATATGATAGGTGCTTTGCCAAAGGGAATGGAGTGGAATAATGAATGGATGGAGTGAAAGATGGATAGATGGTTGGATAGAGGACAAACTTGATAGAGGACAGATCGAGGATGAGGACAGTCCGTTATGGTCCAGCTGACTCCACTACTGCTGGTTTTCTGAGTTAAACAGCTGGTGATGTTGATTCTCTTTCAGTTGAAAGTAGAAAAAACAACCATGTTTTCCATAGTCACATACATATATACATACAGTGGTGATGCCCCCATGGATGCAAAGTGGATTAACCTTTCATGTATGGAATAACACAAGAAATCTTTACAAAATCAATGGGCTAGATAAGTGTTTCAACAATGTAAACTTGTACTTGGGGAACCCTCCCCTTGTTTTACAATATTTGCTTCTGCATTGCAGTACTGTGCTGCTGTGGATAGTCTTCAGATTATCCACTTCTCTCTGTCACTTGTAGATGGATATCTTCAAGTCCTTAGTAGCAGTCAGTAGCAGTGTAAAGTTAATGCAAGTTCAAAAACAATGTTTAAGAACATTGTAAGATGCTGGCAAAAGGGATAATTTGTTATGCATCTTCCACAAAGCTTCAAGTTTGCATTCATGTTCATACATCAGCTTGTTCGCTTTATAGATATCTACCTGTTTGAAGCAGATGTAAGTTCAAAATAATTACCTTTCTAATTCCACTCTGTGATGAGTATGCGCCTATAAAAATATCAAGATTGGTGTAGGCCTACATGTGAGGTTTATGTAGTACTGTTTTTAATCCTATCTGATGGCGACATTGACTTGTCACTGGTTTGCCTTGCTGTGGATCAGCATCTCATGAGTTAGTTTGATAACTGGCTTTTCATAAAATGGCCCTGTGATAGACTAGTATCCTGTCCAGGGGGTGTACTTGTACATCAAGCTGTCTCACGCTACAGAAACAGGAGATAGACTCCTGCTCAATTGAGACGTTCCAGCTCTAATTACTACGCCCCTTTTCATAAAATAAAAACAGTTGGGCAAACTGAAACAAATATTGAGTAAATCAAGAAGCGGATTCAGGTAAAATACAAATACTATAATGTTAATAATAACGCTAACAATGCTAATTCTGATGCTAAGCCTCATGCTAATGATACCAATAATAATAATCATAATAATGTTAAAAGGTATAATAAACAGGTCAGGACAAACATAAATAACAAACAAATGAAAGCCAAATGTGTGACTATTGAATGAAAACTAGAATAACAAATGTGGGGACGTTTTCTGGGTTACATGCTTAAGACGTGCTTAAGATGTCTCCAATGGAATTATATTTGATGTTTGTATCATAAAGGTACCATGTAATAGAACACAAGGCACTTACTAGAGATATTAGTTAACTACTTTGTATCTTTTGGAAAAGCATCAAAATGATATCATAATTGTATACTTTTAATTGGTCTTTAATCAAATTTGTGTAAAGCAATATGATGATATTACTGACAAATAACTGGAGAGTAATGATTCGTACTTCATTAAAATACCGGAAGGTGGGACAAAACTGATGCGAACAAATATATTAACAACATATAAAAAAGTATAAGAAAATGGTCCCCTACCAGACCTGCCGTACGCTCTACGCCCCCCAGCTAAGCTATGGGCGCCTAGAATAAAAAAAAAAGATGATAGCTTAGTACAAAAATAAAACGTATTGAAATGATCAAAGCCATAGATACTGTGCCTGGCCCATGCTGTGTGGGAATCAGAGTAACTTTTGTGTGCCGTTTTCCGGATCATTTATATTTAATGAGATGCTTTATTAATTATTCTTATACCTAGTTGGCCCACTATGAAGAAAAAAAAAATCAGTTTGCAACAACTTTTGTAGCAATTTAGCAATTCTTTTTGATTGCCATTGTAAAGCTATGATCCCCATAGAAATTGCGGAAAAACTACACAACCATTCAAAACACCTTCAAGATCATCAAACATCTTTTACCTTCTTTCATTATTTTATATATTGATTTATGAAAAATACATAAGGCAAATATAAGTTGTAACAACTGATATTACACAATTAAACATCAGAATTTGCAAAAATAAAAATAATAATACATATTGTAAGTCAACCAATGCAGCCTAAATTATATAAAACAGATATTTTTAATTAAGCAGTGGTCCACCCATAGCAAATAAGAATGAAACCTGGACAGGTATGGTGATCATACCTCCAACCCTTGAGGTTGACTTGAACATAAAAATGCTTAAAAAAAAAAACATGATGGACCTGTTGCCTGCCAAATGTCCTCGGCTTTAATAAAGAACCAAACAAAGAAGAGCCTTGAAAGTGCCATTAGAACATTTGCTTGTTATACAATGGCTTCAGAAAGTATTCACACCACTCTACTTTTACCACATGTTGTTGTGTTACAGCCTGAATTTAAAATGTATTGTGTCACTGGCCTAGACACAATAGCCCATAATGTCAATAGAATTTTTTACAAATTAATAAAAAATGAAAAGCTGAAATGTCTTGAGTCAACAAGTATTCAACCTCTAATTAAGTTCAGCAGTAGACATTTTCTTAATAAGTCACATAATAACTTGCATAAACTCACTCTGTGAGCAATAATAGTGTTTAAGATGATTTACGAATGACTACCTCATCTCTGTAGCCCACACATACAATTATCTGTAAGGTCCGTCAGTCGATCAGTGAATTTCCAACACATATTCAACCACAAAAACCAGGGAGGTTTTCCAATGCCTCGCAAAGAAGAGCAGTTTTTTTGTATAAAAAATAAACATAATATAACTAAGCACAGAAAAAATCCTAGAGGAATTCCTAGTTCAGTCTGCTTTCCAACAGACACTGGGAGACTAATTCACCTTTCAGCCGGACAATAACCTAGAACACAAGGCCAAATATATGCTGGAATTGCTTACCAAGAAGACACTGAATGTTCCTGAGTGGCCTAGTTACAGTTTTGACTTAAAATTGGCTTGAAAATCTATGGCAAGACTTGAAAATGGTTTTCTAGTAATGATCAACAACCAAATTGACAGAGCTTGAAGAATTTTTAAAATAATTATGTGCAAATATTGTAAAAT
This sequence comes from Salvelinus alpinus, assembly GCF_045679555.1. Taxonomy (NCBI): domain Eukaryota; kingdom Metazoa; phylum Chordata; class Actinopteri; order Salmoniformes; family Salmonidae; genus Salvelinus; species Salvelinus alpinus. The sequence goes on along the minus strand of NC_092093.1, from coordinate 16,082,482 downwards.
CCAGGTGTGCAAAGCTCTTAGAGACCTACCCAGAAAAAAGCACAGCTGTAATCGCTGCCGAAGGTTATTCTAACATGTATTGACTCAGTGGTGTGAATACTTATGTAAATTAGATATTTCTGTATTTCATTTGCAACACATTTGCAAAAATCTCTAAAAACATGTTTTCACTTTGTTATTATGGGGTATTGTGTGATGGACAATATATATATATTTTTTCATCCATTTTTAATTCAGGTGTAACACAACAAAGTGTGGAATAAGTCAAAGGGTATGAATACTTTCTGAAGGCACTGTAACCTTAAAGCAATGTGTTCATTTTCTTAGAAAATGGTAAATACAGGAGGAGAAAACTCTTGAGGGGTAGAAAATGAATTTGTATTTAAGCAGGGCTAGTCTATTTTTTATTCATATATATATTTTAATCAGATTCCAATCCAAACCCATGGACTCCAAGACTGGCCATCAAAGGAGCAGCACAGTATTTGTGTCAGGTCTCTGTATAGCAATAAGACGTGTAAATAAAAACAAAGATGTCAGTGGCCCATTAAATAAGTAGCAACATAACTGGAAATAAAAAGACCAGATATGACATACAGTGTAATTAATATGGTCCCATTACTCAAAAGAGGTCATGATAAGTTTTCATGTTACAAATACAATTTGAAAAGCCATGCCTCTGCCAACATCTTTTTACTTTTATTATTTGTAATCGAGGTACAATTCTTCGCCCAATGTTTTCCTGACCAAATATAAATATTATTCTCAGCACTTTGCTACATTTCAAGTCATTCTGGGTGGAATGTTGTAATTTCTGACTACATGATGCAATAATTGTGAAACATACTTTCTATCTTTCTTGCTGACTGATATGACATTATATCAATAGTTGACAATAATAAAAAATATCATACATTTTGTACGTCAAGATCTTTTTTTTTAAAAAGCAACAAAATGAATATGCATTGCCTGAGTTTCATGCAACATATTCTCTACCATTAATGCCTCTGCACAATCCATTTGTTCATGATATGTACTTTCTAGTGTTAAAGACTTGTATGAGGAAAACCAACCCAAAGACCTAATAACTACAAAAACTGACCATAACCTGAAACAATACAACAGAAAAGGACAGGACTTGCATAGAATGAATGAATGTAGTTTTGAGATATATCAAGAATGAACCTGCCCCCATCATAGATTCAGCACCTTAATATCAGTCTCCCTCCCTAGACTGGGAAGGATGGAGAGAGGAAGCCACTGCATTCTGTCCTCTTTGTCATTCCAAGCGAAAAGAGGAAAATAGTGCTAGTGTTTATAAGACCATTCCGTTTTTCCTTTTCTTTTTTCATGAAAGAATTCATATATTAAAATTGTAACTATTGATTTGTGTGATGCTCTCAGTCTTATTTTTCCTCTTAAACAACAGGAAATGTCAGCCAACCCATGGCCTTTTTCTTATGGGGAACACATTCAGAGAACATTCAAGATCCTTTATGTTTTGGAAATCTGGGTCTACAACAATCGGGAAAAAAGTATGAAATGTGTATATTGTTACTCCTGTATTGCAAAGAGAAAAGTTGGTATAGTTACAGTTGAAGTCGTTTGTTTTCTATGACAGGATGGACCACTGTCAGCCCAACAATCCTATAGCCCTCCAACAGGTGGGGTGGTACTGTAACAAGTCAAGGACAAAAAACAATCCACTGCAAGGTCAAAGATCTTGGGCCCATTGAGTTACAGTAGCCAGGTGGGGAAATCATTTCTATTATCTTATATTGTTGTGGCTGTTATCACCTTTTCAACATCATTTTTCTGGTACACTTGGTGTAAATGTCATAATTCCAAAGTGCCATGTGTTTCTCAAGTAATGTATTTTGGTCAAAATAAAAAGATGCGCTTTCCAGATGAAGTATAATATCTTTAGGGTGAACCATCTCATCCCTATAAAGTATTTGAGGGATTTAGGTTAGTGGTGTCATTTGCAGATGCCTCTGTAACATTCTTGTTCTGGAGGGGACATCCATGGATAGATGCGCTGTGGAACTTGGAGCGGTTTCAGGTGGACGAAGTTTCCATAAGCCCCAACCATTACATTGATACGCCATGTTGGTATGATGTGACAATGGAGTAGATGAGTGGTTATGGGTGTCACGTGACTGGTTCATGACCAATCAATTTATTTTACTTTTTTTGAAACACTTAAAAGAAGATAATTGAGGACTCCACCTTTTAAGGTTTCCATAGAGCCTGGCTTGGCCATCACTAGTGAAGGCGGTGTTAGTACATTCAGGAGTACAATAGTATCACATACCTCTGGAAACATTGAGGAAGAGGTATAGGGGACTATGCCCTCTGATTGTCTCATTGACGAGTACTGAATAGGAGATGTTTAAGACATATAACACACTAGACGGTGATTGCATTTGAGTAATGAATGAAACTCCACTAGGTCAAAGGTGCAGGGGTTGATTTAGAACCAGAGTTACGAGCTTAGCTTGTGTTAAGCCCTCTTAGAGGTGTAATGTAAGAACACAGTATTGTCACAATCTTATGAATGACCTAAACTTGGAATATATGCAATCATTTTCTGTCTTTACAAAAATAGTATACTGAACAAAAATCTAAATGCAACATACTACAATTTCAGCAGTTTTACTGAGTTACAGTTCATATAAGTAAATCAGTCAATTGAAATACATTGATTAGGCTCTAATCTATGGATTTCACATGACTGGGCAGGGGCACAGCCATGGGTGGGCCAGGGAATGCATAGGCCCACCCATTTGGGAGCCAGGCCTACCCACTGGGGAGCCAGACCCAGCAAATCAGAATTCATTTTCCCCACAAAAGGGCTTTATTACAGACAGAAATACCCCTCAGTTTCATCAGCTGTCCAGGTGGCTGGTTTCAGACAATCCCACAGGTGATGAAGCCGGATGGGGAGGTCACGGGCTGGCGTGGTTACACGTGGTATGCGGTTGTGAAGCAGGTTGGACGTACTGCCAAATTCTCTAAAACGACATTGGAGGCGGCTTATAGTAGAGAAATTAACATGAAATTCTCTGGCAACAGCTCTGGTGGACATTTCTGCAGTCAGCAGGCCAATTGCACACTCCCTCAAAACTTGAGACATCTGTGGCATTATGTTGTGTGACAAAACTGCACAATGTAGAGTGGCCTTTTATTGTCCCCAGCACAAGGTGCACCTGTGTAATGATCATGCTGTTTAATCATCTTCTTGATATGCCACACTTGTCAGGTGGATGGATTACCTTGGCCAAGGAGAAACGCTCACTAAGGGATGTTAAAAAAAATTGTGCACGAAATTTGAGCAAAATAAGCTTTAAACGTAACATTTCGGGGATCTTTTATTTCAGCTCATGAAACATGGGACCAACACGTTACATGTTGCGTTTATATATTTGTTCAGTATACGTGTATATACACACATAGGGTTGAAACATGTAACATAGCTTGTGCTGGAATGAACTTAAGCTGATACATTCGTACTCAGATAATGCTAAACCCTGGCTAGTCACGGTCATTTGTGTGGTCTCTTAGGCTGCGTTTACACAGACAGCCCAATTCTGATCTTTTGACCAATCAGAACAGATCTATTGCCAATAATTAAGCAAAATATGAAAATTGAGCTGCCTGTGTAAATGCAGACTTAGTTCCTCTTTGTTGGACACTGGAATAAAATTGCAAGATTTTTGTTCATTTCTTTAGACTTTAAATTTGAGAAAAATGTTGGGTTAACTACAATTAAACATGTTAGCTGTTTCAACTTAAAAATATTAAAAATTTAACTTTAAATGTTAAGTTGTATGACTTATGTATATTACAATGCAATGAATACTGAGTTAACGTAAACCTTTTTTAAGTTAAGGCAGCTGGCTAACTAAAATGTAGGAGTTACCTTGCTGCCTTAAAATTGTAAGTTATGTAAAATCAATAAATATTTTAAAATTGAAACACTACACTTTTAAATTGCTTAATGAATGTTAGATATAACACGGTAACATCATTGAATGAAATTAGAAAGATCTCCTATTTTGTTGCAAAAACTGAGAATAATTTAAATATTAGGCTATTTTACACAAAAAATAAAGGTGTATACAGCTTTTGTACGTTCTACTGTTCCCTTTTTCTCCAATCAAAATAAGATTTAGGGCTTTCAAAATGCCCATTTTCATGAACTAACTACACAAAAATGTACTGAAAAATATACATTTGTTCGTTGACACAGGGAATGGTTAGGGAATGGTTATAGATTTGATTTACTTTACATTTAATCTACCTATTCACAAATAGGATCTTTCCTTTTGATTTAATCATTACAAATTGGGATTTAAAAAGTTATTCACAGTATCATTTCAGTATAATCGGGTGCTTAGGTTTCTACATGAGAAGAAACTGGAATGAATAAGGTTAAGAAACGAGCCACCACATTATTGGAATTTCATGGCTCAGTTAATACCAAACAAGTCTAGGGTTGAAGTTTTGTCACAATTTTTTCTCTTTAATTCAGATGTATGCAGATTTGCAAAGTCTGTTATCTCCGTTATCTGTCGCCGGTTTCATAATGTTTCCTAGTCCGGTTCCCTAGCTCCTACTTCTTTGTTGTTCTCAGATTTAAAAGGATCTGGTTGGTGTAACCAAAGGGATGGGATAGGACCTATGATTAGGGGACTGAAAAGTTAGTAGGCCGTTATATTAAATTCGTATATTTAAATTACAAACATATATAAAGTCATTTTGTGCATTCAATTAGTCTTAGTGGTGTCAAGGCTTTTATACCTCACCTCATGGAATGGCTACATTCTATAAGCTACCTTACATAAGCGCAGTTGAGAGAGTACATTCCCTGTCACTTCTATTTAAGGTGGATTGAGCACCATCCTCCTCATCTGCTGATCTCAAACAGTCAAATTGTTGACTTAGTGTCACACAAGAAACTTTTAAATATCTGATACACAGAAGCCTAGATAGGGAGGTGCTGAAAGCTTAGGGATCAAGACTGTAGAAGTAACATTCAAATCATTGTCTTTCACATTCCAAGGTATTAATGGCGTCCCTTGATAATGGCATTACAGGACCCTTATTATTGATTAGTTCAATGTGGTCATTACTTGCTCTGAGAATGACAAGCCAACAACTAGATGTCTCCATAGTAAAGGGACATTCAGCAATATTAGTGCCCTGCCTGTCTCGCTGTGTACATAGTGTGCGGTTTTTCGCGTTGGCTCCTGTTCTGGTTCTCTGGGGGTTGTTAAGGGGAAACCCCTTCATGTTGTATTTCTTCTGGGTTGTATCATGGGAATGATTAGAATGACATTGACAGGTATGACATGGGCCCACTGGTGTACTTCCTGTTCCACAGTTCCAGACTGGCACTCCTGCGGCTGCCACCCGAAGAGCGCTTGCGTACTTTCTGCTCCCTGTTGTCCCATGTTGAAAAATCTTCCGATAGCCGAGAGCTAGCGGGGCTGCTGGCTTCCTCCTCCGGCGTTGAATCCCCAGTGATCTCGATGCGGGGAGGGTCCATCAGGTTTATGAGGTTAAAGGGGGCTGGTTCCGGCTGGCACATGACAGACTTGTCCTCTGTGTTCTGCCTGACGAGCCCGCTGGTGCCAGCCTGGATGCCCACTGACACCCGGTCCCCGGTCTGTGTTGAGCTGTCACTGGCGCTCTCGCGGCACATCGTCCACATGTTGTAGCACTGGGTGAAGTTGAAAAAGTTGCTGTTGAAAGTTTTGAGTTCGCCGCACACATCCCTGCGCAGCTCGGCCAGTTCGTAGCGCATGGCCGAGATCTCGTCTTTCCACTGTATGTTGAAGGAGGCCACCATGTTGGCGGACTCTTTAAAGGCCTGGATGGCCTGAGGTACAGGGGGATCTGGGGCGGCTATGGAGGGGGCATCAGGGATCCGATAGGCAGGCGGCGAGGTCGGGGGGACAGAGATGGCGGTTACAGTGGAGCTGGTGCTGTGCTGGCTGCGAGCTACAGCGTTCTCCCTCTCCAGACGTTCCAACTCCTCATAGGCCGAGGAGCTGGCCCCGTCGTCGTCTTCTATCATGTCCTCGTTTAGCAAAGAAGTGCCTTCCAGCACATCATATCCCTCTGGAAGACAAATTTGAATATGCAAATAGAGGGACATTCAAAGGGAGGGAACAGCTGGAGTGTTATGTAATTGTAATGCCCAAATTTTCAAACCTAGAATGGGCATACATATACCTACAATAAGCATTCAGTATGTGAGTAAAATATCACAACTACCCTATAATTCCAGTGGATATATCAGAGAAAATAATTGCATTGAGAGCATGGAGTAGAAATGGTGTAGACTATTTGTTGATCGCAAATCTCCTGCGAATATCATTACCCTTTAATCAGATGATGCATTTGTGATTCCTTTATCTGATCCATTTGTGATTCCTTTATCTGATCCATTTGTGATTCCTTTATCAGATCCATTTGTGATTCCTTTATCTGATCCGTTTGTGATTGTTCAAACCCGAAAAGAGACCGTGTAAAACTTCATGAAGAGGTGCCCTTCAGACACTGAAGTGGTCTTTAGAATTGTTATGCTCTCTAACACAGCTCTGGTACACTAAAATGTGTAAAGGAATTATTCAAGAAGGTACACTGAGCCATTTGAGCGATGCATTTTAACTCACATACTGTAGGCTTTTCGGTTTTTACACTGCCTTCTCACTCATTTCAATGAACATCTACCTTCCACAGTCTTTCCCTCTTTTCACCGCACTGCACCCTGGGAAGTGGAACCCTGTTGGTTCCTAATATAAACCATCATTACCAATCAGTTTCAAATTAAAAGACCATTCTCCGAATGAAATCATTAAAGCATGTTTCGTTAAAGAACGTTCCTAAGTGTTTTCCTATTGTTTCTTTTAGTTTTTTTTAAAAAAGTTTTTGTTGTGCAACAGAAAAGATGAAAAGGCAATGAAAGAATCACAACTCAAGTCATTGGGCCGAGAAGCAGTTATGAACCCTATTGAACATGCCAGGTCCCTCACCATGAGGTTGATAGGACATGTGGAGTTTCCCCAGTGGCGGGTAAATCCCCCCCCCCCCCCCCCCAATAGTGCTGCACCAGGGAATGGGCTGCAATCCCACAGTCAAAGACGGCTGATAACCTCTACGCCAAGGGTCAAACCCAGCCACGTGGCCTTTACAGAGGTCGACTTTCATAAAATAAAATAAAAAACACCAAGCTACTGTAATACACTGTAACTGCTCTCACATTTGACTGTTGACAGTGGCAATATGATAACATTCAGGGATATTGTTTGGCTGTGCTATGAGCAGAGGATGTATTAGACTGGGAAGTACAGCTTTATCATACATTTACACCAATGCTGCCCTTTAGCTTAAAAATAGACACACTTCAAAACAACTCGCAAAAGCCAGCGAGGCACCATCATCACAAAGATGATTCTGGAATATGAATGCATACGAACAAGGAATTCAAGGCCTCAGAGTTTTGTGAGTTGTTCAGACCCCTGTTTGTTTCTCATAGTATCTAAATGGGATTTGTCAATTCTGGTATCATATCAAAGTTATCGTTGTTATATATTGCTGAGAAGGCAGTGCAAAAAACACACATACACATATGTATGTGTGTTGACATCAAAATACCTGTGACAGGCATCACTGAAGTCTCCAGCTGTTCTGTCCCCCCGGTTATCCTTCAAGAGTTGCATGGCTGGTCAAATAGAGAGGGGGTGTTGCTCTTCTGCCCAATGGGGCATCATAGGATCCCTTCCCCACTCAAGGGCCCCGCTAGCCTTAACATGCTAGCATCTGATTGGGAAGCGATTTAGAATTCAGATATCTTTTTTTTTTAATGTACGTGAGTGGCAAGGCCAGTCAAATACTATGGATTATTTTAATTTAAGTTCAAAGCCGCTATTCCTTTAAAAATTACACCAAATGGTTGATACCAGGTAAAGAAATATTTGCAATATGGCTTGAGATGGAGCCAACAAGTCATAGCCAATTATTTCCCTGAGGCTCACTAGCACATCCTGTTCCATAGCCCAATTGGATATGACTATATATGGCAGAGAAAAAAAGGCCTTGAGAACTACTCATAAAAAATACAAATATATGCAGAAAACGCTTGAATAACTGACAAGCATTTCAGAGCCAATTTAGTGAGCCAATTGGGAAGCGGACAGAATTGGGACAGAGCTTATTGGGTGTAAGGAATTCAGCAGGTAAGACGGTGGGATTGGAGGACACTCCTTGATCCGCAGGTCACATCGTAGGCTGAGGGATTCTGACTGTGCAACCCAATTGAGCATGACAAGATAAACAAAATTAAACTCCAGATTGTACAAGAAAACAAAGAAACCCCAAAAACTCAAACAAATACAGAGGGCTAGTACAACTGCTTTCACGAGATGTGCTGAGAAATTAAAATCCAGGTCATAATATTGTCAAATAAAAAACGTAATATGAAATTATAGTATTTCAATAGGGTTCATAGCTTTACTCTTTCAGGCATACACCAAATGCACTAGGGCAATTAGATTATGGAGGGAGCAGTGGTTCTGTTTACACAACGAACCAGATATGTTAATGTTGTGACAAAGATAGTGTGTAAAATGTTGCACAAAACCTTGAAATCTCTGAATATTTCATATCAAAACAACAATTATTGCAACCAGTTCACTTGGAAGAGATGATTTGACATTCTTCTAAGAGGTCATCTAAATGTGAGATTTAGCTGAAAGAGAAAGATTCTAATACGGTGGGCCTAACAGGTAAAATAACTGTTGAACATTTTAGTGAGAGCGCCCTTCAAACCTTGTCAAACCTCAAGTCAACTGATCAGTCTCACGTGATCGCAAGAACTGCCTTCTGATTGGTCTAACATCAGAAGTGTTAAATCAGTTGGCAGTAAATATTATTCAAATCATATCTTCAAATGTGGTTTTATGCAACACAATACAGCAATATAGAAAAAACAATTTATTTTACGCGCTCTGAATTGCCTTTACTAGTAAGTTCCTTTGTGCAACCAGTACCATATCTGAGTTTGTTGACTTACCGTATGTCGCTTACAAGATGCTGTCTTGTTTTCTGTAGGTTTATAAGTCAAGATCAGTTAGAGATGCTAGTGCCCTCAACATCCAATCTGGACCTTGAAGACAGTTTCACTGCTTAGTTTAACTCTTTCCCTCTAATCATGGACCTGGGACACCACATGGGTTCCATTTATTATCAGGTAGAACAGAAAACCAGCTGGCTCCGGACCTCAAAGGATAAGATTTGAATACCCTTGTGCTAGTGTAATGAACTTGTCAAACAAAGCATGGAAGGGGAGGCTGAAGACCTCTCTGGAGCAGGCTATGAACCCTCCTAACACTCTGTAGAGGTCTATAGCCCCTCCCTCCAACCACTGGTTTGTTTAACACTTAACCCTTCCCTACACAACTCACACTCTACACATGACACATATACCACTGAGATTCACATGCTTAGAACAGGGCATGTTCCTCTTGCACATGCCAAGTGCTGTGAGTGTGACAGTAGTGTGTTGATGTGGTGTGGTGCATTGTGGGTATGACTTCTCATTGTGCTAATTTGAATGAGGCTCCTCCCACCCTCTACTACGGGTTCAGTTTTGCCACCGCCACACGTGACAAATCAGGAAGCCCGGGTCATGATGCATCGTTCGTGCAACGTAGCGCACTTGCAAGCAAATTTCCTCGGGACACTCAGGATATGCAGAGGCAAGACAAATAAGACACACAACAATGACAAGTAGCCAAAAAGAAATGACCGGAATCATTCAACCAAGCATCTCTCAAAGCTCAAGGGTACCCCACTGTACATATGTAGGTATGTTAAGGATGTACGCATGTTATAGAATGTATGAGGAGTATGTTTTCTAGGCCTTCTCTCGTTTGGGGGGGATTTTATGATGCATACTGTTACCTGTTGTGGATCTGAGAGTTGAAGTGACAGTGGAGGATGTCATTGAAGGCAAGCAGTCGTCGTCTTGGGAATACCCAGCCTGAATTGCACGCAGGTAACTGTGGCTTCGAGTGCGGAACGAGCCAGGCAGGTCCAAAGCCTCCATGGCCTGGGATTCTACTTCGCTAAAAACGGACTCGCAAACTGACTCAAACTGGCCATTGACCTCAGTCTCACTCACCTGAGAGACAAAAACAGGAATAGCAGTCCTTAATTTTTCCTCTTCCTTTCTGTTTGTCACTTTGACTCTTCCCCTTAGTACAGTAAATATGAAGGAGTGTTAGCAGGAAAAAAAGGCACTGGCAAATCCGAACTTTAAAAAAAAACTTTGTATCAAAATCTTTGTTTTCTTAAAAAACCAAGCAGATAAAACAACCAAATGAAAAGAGCAAAAACAATGCATCATTTGGTATACCGTTTACAGTATGTACTATCCCATTTTAAGTCATCATCATAGACATACATACCACAAGAGGTTGGTGGCACCTTAAGTGGGGACAACGGCTCGTGGTAATGACTGGAGCATAATAAGTGGAATGTAATCAAATACATCAAACACATAGTTTACAGGTGTTTGATGCCATTCCATTTGCTCCGTTTCAGCCATTATAATGAGCCGTTCTCCCCTCAGCAGCCTCCTGCGATATTTTATATTTTGTTGAACCTTTATTTAACTAGGCAAGTCAGTGAAGAACACATTGTTATTTTACAATGACGGCCTACCCTGGCCAAACCCTCCCCTAACCCGGACAACTCTGGGCCAATTGTGCGCCGCCCTATGGGACTCCCGATCACGGCCGGTTGTGATGCAGCCCGAGATCGAACCAAGGTCTGTAGTGAGATGCAGTGCCACTCGGGAGCCTTATACATACGTTACTACTGGGGAAATTGGAAAGCAGATGTCCTTACAAGAACCTATTCAAAAGTAGAAATTACAGTGCAACACAGTACAAACAACATGCGGAATTTCAATGTTGTGAATATATACAGTATATATCCATCGCAATGCATCCAACGTAACGGCAGGCAGGAAGCTATACTAACAACGTCATCTGTGTGAGGGGATTTTTTAAATAGCAACACAAAGTTGGTTGAGAATGAGATATTGTGCCAAACGTGTATCAAAATTAATCTTGTTTATATTACGCAGTGCATAAAAGCCTGCTACTTAATAACATAATAAAAATGACTGGGTAAATTAAATCATTGTAACACACAATGTATCGTGTACCTAATATGCAAAAAATATGGATAAAAACAAAGTTTTTTACTGACAAACATCAAACATTGTCTAGACTGACTGAGCAGTTTAAAACAACATCCTAGTACTGTGTAGGAACTTCCGTAACGGGTAACTTGAACTTGTAATGAGATAAATATAGAAAATAACAGATACAGTGAGGGAAAAAAGTATTTGATCCCCTGCTGATTTTGTACGTTTGCCCACTGACAAAGAAATTATCAGTCTATAATTTTAATGGTAGGTTTATTTGAACAGTGAGAGACAGAATAACAACAAAAATATCCAGAAAAATGCATGTCAAAAATGTTATAAATTGATTTGCATTTTAATGAGGGAAATAAGTATTTGACCCCCTCTCAATCAAAAAGATTTCTGGCTCCCAGGTGTCTTTCATACAGGTAACGAACGGAGATTAGGAGCACACTCTTAAAGGGAGTGCTCCTAATCTCAGTTTCTTACCTGTATAAAAGATACCTGTCCACAGAAGCAATCAATCAATCAGATTCCAAACTCTCCACCATGGCCAAGACCAAAGAGCTCTCCAAGGATGTCAGGGACAAGATTGTAGACCTACACAAGGCTGGAATGGGCTACAAGACCATCGCCAAGCAGCTTGGTGAGAAGGTGACAACAGTTTCTGTGATTATTCGCAAATGGAAGAAACACAAAAGAACTGTCAATCTCCCTCAGCCTGGGGCTCCATGCAAGATCTCACCTCATGGAGTTGCAATGATCATGAGAACGGTGAGGAATCAGCCCAGAACTACACAGGAGGATCTTGTCAATGATCTCAAGGCAGCTGGGACCATAGTCATCAAGAAAACAATTGGTAACACACTATGCCGTGAAGGACTGAAATCCTGCAGCGCCCGCAAGGTCCCCCTGCTCAAGAAAGCACATATACATGCCCGTCTGAAGTTTGCCAATGAACATCTGAATGATTCAGAGGACAACTGGGTGAACGTGTTGTGGTCAGATGAGACCAAAATGGAGTTCTTTGGCATCAACCCAACTTGCCGTGTTTGGAGGAGGAGGAATGCTGCCTATGACCCCAAGAAACCATCCCCACCGTCAAACATGGAGGTGGAAACATTATGCTTTGGGGGTGTTTTTCTGCTAAAGGGACAGGACAACTTCACCGCATCAAAGGGATGATGGACGGGGCCATGTACCGTCAAATCTTGGGTGAAAACCTCCTTCCCTCAGCCAGGGTATTGAAAATGGGTCGTGGATGGGTATTCCAGCATGACAATGACCCAAAACACACGGCCAAGGCAACAAAGGAGTGGCTCAAGAAGAAGCACATTAAGGTCCTGGAGTGGCCTAGCCAGTCTCCAGACCTTAATCCCATAGAAAATCTGTGGAGGGAGCTGAAGGTTCGAGTTGCCAAACGTCAGCCTCGAAACCTTAATGACTTGAAGAAGATCTGCAAAGAGGAGTGGGACAAAATCCCTCCTGAGATGTGTGCAAACCTGGTGGCCAACTACAAGAAACGTCTGACCTCTGTGATTGCCACAAGGGTTTTGCCACCAAGTAGTAAGTCATGTTTTGCAGAGGGGTCAAATACTTATTTCCCTCATTAAAATGCAAATCAATTCATAACATTTTTGACATGCGTTTTTCTGGATTTTTTTGTTGATATTCTGTCTCTCACTGTTCAAATAAACCTACCATTAAAATTATAGACTGATCATTTCTTTGTCAGTGGGCAAACGTACAAAATCAGCAGGGGATCAAATACTTTTTTCCCTCACTGTAAGTATGGTGCTGTGTCACCAATAACACAAATCTTTTGGTTTCACATGGACCGTTCTGAAAACCGCGAAATATGTCAACAGTATTACCAATGACAACTTAAACAACGAAAAAGCCCTCTCTCTCAAACAATAATGCCTGAACAAGCATCTACCATCTCAAAGAGAGGGGGATCTAGTGGTGACTAATGTGTTTCTATAAGTAACTATATGATTATTGTGATTATTGCCACCCCTTTAGCAAACAACAGATGGTCCCACCCACACTGCCCACATGGTGGCATCTACTGTATCTCCTCCTTCTCCTCCTTCTCCTCCTCCTTGACTCCTGGTGGCATCTACTGTATCTCTCCTTCCTCCTCCTCCTCCTCCTCCACCTCCTACTCCACCTCCAACTCCACCTCCAACTCCTACTCCACCTCCAGGTAGCGTCTACTGTATCTCTCCTTCCTCATCCTCCTCCTCCAGGGCTCCTGGTGACATCTACTGTTTCTCTCCTTCCTCCTCCTTCTCCTCCTCCTCCTGGGCTCCTGGTGGCATCTACTGTATCTCTCCTTCCTCCTCCTCCCCCGGGTCTCCTGGTGTTCCCTTTGTAAGGATCCTGTGTGGGACTCACCTGGCTGACGCAGCTGGCCTGACTGAGGGTGCTGACCGCCCGCATGTAGCTCTGGTTCCGGGAGCGGAACTGAGGCCCCAGGGGTACATGGTGTTGGGGGTAATTGAAGGCTGGGTCCAGGGTGACACTGGGATGGGGCCGCATCATGTCTCGGGTCGTTTGCAAGTGGTAGCTCTGGCTGAATGGAGAGATAGAGAGACAAATATGAGAGGTTTTGTCAGTCAGACATCCCTTTATCTCTTGTGGAATGACTATGTAAACATAATCGGGCATCTGACTAAATTATGCATAATTTTAGTTCTGGGTTAACTGAGATTAGACATCCCTGGCAATTTTTTTTGACCTGAGCCCCAAACTAGTTCATATACAGTTAAATAGGTAACGTGGCTAACATGTAGTAGGCCTACTGCTGTATCCAGGTTTGTGTTGTGTTGTTGTGTGACCGGCAGCAAAAGTTTTCCTCTTACAACCGTAGCCTTATTACGATCAACTCCGAACTACGATGACAAGAGCATTACTCGCAAACCCCAAAACACTGTTGAATCGCTAGCCCCACAATTACAGTTTGTCAACTCACCTATAGCTCCCAATAGTACAACAATATCAGCAATTCAAATGTTATTTGTAACATGCGTAAACAACAGGTGTAGAATAACAGTGAAATGCTAATTTACGGGCCCTTCCCAACAATGCAGAGAGAATATTTTTTTAAATAATAGAAAGATAACACAAGGAATAAACACACAATGAGTAATGATAACTTGGCTATATATACAAAAAAAATGTAATTTAGCAGACACTCTTATCCAGTGTGACTTACAGTAGTGAGTGCATATATTTTATACTGGTCCCCCATGAGAATCAAACCCACAACCCTGGTGTTGCAAGAGACATGCTCTACCAACTGAGCTACATGGGTACCAGTACTGATGTGCAGGGGTACGAGGTAATTGAGGTAGATATGTACAGTACATATAGGTAAGGTAACTAAGCAACAGGATAGATAATAAGCAGTAGCTTATAGTATTTGATGAGTCATAAGAGAGTTTGTGCAAAGGGGGGGGGGGGGTCAATGCTGATAGTCCGGGTAGCTATTTGGTTAACTACTGAATTTAGCAGTCTTATGGCTTGTACACTATAATGGTGCTGGAGGGGATGGCTGCAGTTTTACGGACTCCTAACCAACAAAATTGGGGAGAAAAAGGGGGTAAAATAAAGAAATAAAATTAAACATGATGCTCATCCAGAAGCAGCGCTCCTAGTGGCCAGGGACCTTAATGCAGGCAAACTTAAATCCGTTTCGCCTCATTTCTTCCAGCATGTCACATGTGCAACCAGAGGAAAACAAACTCTAGACCACCTTTACTCCACACACAGAGACACGTACAAAGCTCTCCCTCATCCTCCATTTGGCAAATCTGACCATAATTATATCCTCCTGATTCCTGCTTACAAGCAAAAACTAAAGCAGGAAGTACCAGTGACTCGCTCAATATAGAAGTGGTCAGATGATGCGGATGCTACGCTACAGGACTGTATTGCTAGCACAGACTGGAATATGTTCCGGGATTCATCCAATGGCATTGAGGAGTATACCACCTCAGTCACCGATAGTCTGGGTGGCCATTTGATTAATTGTTCAGCATTCTTATGGCTTGGGGGTAGAAGCTGTTAAGGAGACTTTTGGACCGAGACGTGTCGCCTGGTACCGCTTGCCGTGTGGAAGCAGAGAGAACAGTCTATGACTTTGGTGACTAGAGCCTTGACAATTTTTAGGGCTTTCTCTGACACTGCCTAGTATATACAGTTGAAGTTGGAAGTTTACATACACCTTAGCCAAATACATTTAAACTCAGCTTTTCACAATTCCTGACATTTAATCCTAGTAAAAATTTCCTGTCTTAGGTCAGTTAGGATCACCACTTTATTTTAAGAATGTGAAATATCAGAATAATAGCAGAGAGAATGATTTATTTCAGCTTTTATTTCTTTCATCACATTTCCAGTGGGTCAGAAGTTTACATACACTCAATTAGTATTTGGTAGCATTGCCTATGAAATTGTTTAACTTGGGTCAAACGTTTCGGGTAGCCTTCCACAAGCTTCCCACAATAAGTTGGGTGAATTTTGGCCCATTCCTCCTGACAGAGCTGGTGTAACTGAGTCAGGTTTGTAGACTTCCTTGCTCGCACACACTTTTTCAGTTCTGCCCACAAATTTTCTATAAGATTGAGGTCAGGGCTTTGTGATGGCCACTCCAATACCTTGACTTTGTTCTCCTCAAGCCATTTTGCCATTTGGAAGACCCATTTGCGACCAAGCTTTAACTTCCTGATTGATGTCTTGAGATGTTGCTTCAATATATCCACATAATTTTCCTTTTTAATGATGCCATCTATTTTGTGAAGTGCACCAGTCCCTCCTGCAGCAAAGCACCCCCACAACATGATGCTGCCACCCCAGTGCTTCACGGTTAGGATGGTGTTCTTCAGCTTGCAAGCATCCCCCTTTTTCCTCCAAACATAATGATGGTCATTATGGCCAAACAGTTCACTTTTTGTTTCATCAGACCAGAGGACATTTCTCCAAAAAGTACAACCTTTGTCCCCATGTACAGTTGCAAACTGTAGTCTGGCTTTTTTATGGCGGTTTTGGAGCAGTGGCTTCTTCCTTGCTGAGTGGCCTTTCAGGTTATGTCAATATAGGACATACTATTGTTTTTACAGATGAACGTGGTACCTTCAGGCATTTGGAAATTGCTCCCAAGGATGAACCAGACTTGTGGAGGTCTTCTGAGGTCTTGGCTGATTTCTTTTGATTTCCCATGATGTCAAGCAAAGAGGCACTGAGTTTAAAGGTAGGCCTTGAAATACATCCACAGGTACACCTTCAATTGACTCAAATGATGTCAATTAGCCTATCAGAAACTTCTAAAGCCATGACATAATTTTCTGGAATTTTCCAAGCTGTTTAAAGGCACAGTCAATTTAGTGTATGTAAACTTCTGACCCACTGGATTTGTGATAGTGAATGTAAGTGAAATAATCTGTCTGTAAACAATGGTTGGAATTTTTTTGTGTGTCATGCATGTGTGTCAATTTGTGGAGTGGTTGAAAAACGAGTTTTAATGACTCCAACCTAAGTGCATGTAAACTCCCGACTTCAACTGTAGGTCCTGGATGGCAGGAAGCTTGGCCCCAGTGATGTATTGGGCCGTACGCGCTACCCTCTGTAGCGCCTTACTGTCGGATGCCGAGCAGTAGCCATGCCAGGCAGTGATGCTACCAGTCAGGATGCTCTCAATGGTGCAGCTGTAGAACTTTTTGAGGATCTGGGGACCCATGCCAAATCTTTTCAGTCTCCTGAGGGAGAAAAGTTGTTGTCGTGCCCTCTCCATGACTGTCTTGGTGTGTTTGGACCATGATAGTTTGTTGGTGATGTGGACACCAAGGAACTTGAAACTCTCGACCTGCTCCACTACAGCCCCGTCGATGTAAATTGGGGCATGTTCAATCCTCCTTTTCCTGTAGTCCACGATCATCTCCTTTCTTGCTCACGTTTAGGGAGAGGTTGTTGTCCTCACACCACTCTGCCAGGTCTCTGACCTCCCTATAAGCTGTATCATTGTTGTCAGTGATCAGGCCTACCACTGTTGTGTCATCAGCAAGTTAATGATGGTGTTGGAGTCGTGCTTGGAACACGCTGGTGTTGGAGTTGTGCGCAACCAAGCAGTCGTGGGTGAACAGAGAGTACAGGAAGGGACTAAGCACGCACCCCTGAGGGGCCCCCGTGTTGAGCGATCAGCGTGGCAAATGTCTTGTTGCCTACCCTCACCACCTGGGGCGGCCCGTCAAGGAGTCTAGGATCCAGTTGCAGATGGATGTGTTCAGTCCCAGGGTCCTTAGCTTAGTGATGAGTTTGGAGGGCACTATGGCATTGAAGGCTGAGCTATAGTCAATGAACAACATTCTCACATAGGTATTCCTCTTATTCAGGTGGGAGAGGGCAGTGTGGAGTGCAATAGAGATTGCGTCATATGTGGATTTGTTGGGGCGGTATGCGAATTGGAGTGGGTCCAGGGTTTCTGGGATGATGGTGTTGATGAGAGCCATGACCAGCCTTTCAAAGCATTTCATGAGTAGAATCCCAGTGAGATGATGATTAAGCTGTGGGTAACAAAAGGATAGGGAGTCTGAGCCCTGAGTAGCATACAGGACTGATACATACAGTGCACCTCCCCAGGTATCTCCCTGTGTGTGTGTATGTGTGTGTGTGCGTGCGTGCAGACCTCCAGAACACAAGCATCCGTTCTGTTCTGGAAGAAAGTTTTGCAAAGCTAGTCTAGAATAACTATAAGATACATCTCAGAGGGCGATGGATCATCTGGGTCAGAATCAGGATTGGAAGATATTCTGCTCTGATGCAGTCAACAGTACAATAAGGTATAGAAAATGTTGCACTAATACCAAGAGGTGCATAATGTATGGTACAATCAGTAGAGTTTTTTTTAGTTCGTCTCCAAGCCCTTTCATTCATACCGAGAGAATCATTTGGACTTTGTCATTCAGAATATTATGCATCTTCTGATTGGTTGGTATAATAATCGTTATTGTAACCATCATTACTGCTTCCAAGATCCCATGCCATGCTACACATCTAGGTGTACAATATTTTGATGGTGTCCTTTTCTTTCTCTGTCCATTCATTTCATTTTTTGTACTACAAAATCACTCTGTACCACTGTCCTGCTTTTTATAGTTTACCTAAAGCTCATTTATCTTTGAATCTATGGAGTGTTGCCTATCAAGAGGGGGAATGAGAGCAAACAGGCTCTTTATTTGTGGAGTGAGACAGATCAAGTTAGAATGAAAGACAATTTCACCTATATGAAGACATTCAAAGAAATACATGAGATTTGATTGTCAGCCAATGAATATCCTGTTCATGCTTAATACTGTACCTAGTCATTTGACTGTGACATTTGAGAGAAGTGACAGACTTACCACTGCCTTGTCAACAGTGCTGTGATAACATGAGGTACATTGCCTCGGTAAGCAAATATTGAAATAGCAGTTGATAAAGGTCAGATATAATGCCTGCATCTGTCTGACACTCACTAGCTAAAGTACGACTTTAATATCTGAGCTCATGAGGAGAACTGGGCTCCAATAGTAAACAGAGAACAATCCAAACACAAGGACAGGGGCACAAAGCAGTGAAGTGGCTACAAACCAATTGACCAAACAAATGTAGCAGAGCTCTTAGTCATGCATTAATACAGGCTGAAGAGGCATTGGGGTACGATAGGAACATGTCACAGCCAATCGTAACATAGGCGCTATTCTTCCTCTGTTGCCCAGCAACATTGAGTGACATGGCTAAATCATGCATGTTCCCCAGAAAATCCCACTACATACAGAGGTCACAAAGACATAAAACAGACATAACAGGTAACCTAGCCATAACGGCAGGTAGCCTAGCAATTATGAGCATTGGGCCAGTAACCGAAAGGTTGCTGGTTGAATCTCTGAACCGACTAGATGAAAAACAGTTTGCAAAAAGCCAGGAGCTATGGTTAAGGTTTCGAAATGGCGTGTCAAAAAGGCGGGTGCTGTGTTTAGGGTTTTCAAAGAGGGTCAAAATCCAGTCAAGATGAAGGTCAGAGCTTCTACATTATTTACGGTAATCCATGAGCCACATTGGCTATCTGGGCAAAAATATAATTTTAAACCCTGCCATCCTATCTAATGTCAAAATCAAGCTTTTCAGCACAGTTATTTCAATTTCAGTAATGCAGCCAAATGTTTACAAAAAGCGTGTAAGTAATGCTGTGTAATTACGAATTTAATGTCATGAGGCATATTCATAAAAAATGCTGCCTTGTCTGTACAGTATAGCAGCATATTAATATCACACACTACATTCGTTTCTTTGAAACTTATCCTGGGAATGACACGTACAACCTGGACTCAGAAGTAGACGTTACAGATGCACAGTTTGACTCATAACTCGCAGTCCCTGCGGTTATATCCACAGGTTTATGATCATGAAATATTGTGTGGATGAAGGGCGGGTGGCGGGCGGACGGGTGGCGGGCGGGCGGGTGGCGGGCGGGCGGGCGGCGGGCGGGTTGAATAAAGAGAAAACAATACCGTAAAAAAATCCATAAATGTATTATTCTTGTGCAATTTATATCTATAGGCTACATTATTTTTAGGCTATTCTGCATTAGTGTGTAAGCCTAAGCTTAGGGCCTAACTGTATGCGCGCCAAATAGCCTACACACCATTAGAAAGTTAATGTCGATCCATGGAGGCAAAAAGGAATATGTTCGAATTTAATTCAATAAGAGAAAGGCTACAAAATGGAGAGTTGAAAATAGAGAGAAGGGAGGGCCAGAAAAGTAACGTTTGGGAAAGATTTGGTGAAGTGGTAAAAGAGGATGATAGCAGTGCCGGCTACGTTATGCTACGTTATGTGTGATGATTGTGAGGCGCTGGACAAATTCGACAGTCACAAGACGGGGATTTCAAATAGGCCTATGGCATGTCAAGGGAACTGTAGCCTACTGTTCAGATGGGTTGAATGGAAAGTGAAATCAGGAAACTGACTGTAGGTCTGTAACCTCTCACATAGCCTTCATTTTAACTCCTGTAGAATTAACCCTTTCTTGCAGTAAATTATACACCAAATGTCGGCCCAATTTTTGGTGGAGAAACATGATTTTTTTCTTTCACCATCTTGAGAGAACGCGAATGCACAGTTAGACACCATCTGTAGAGGAGCTATCTTTAACAGCATCATGAAAACCGATAGTATTTCATCCACATAAAATATGCATCCAAGCCAAAGTGAAATTTGATTAGAAACATGTTGGGTAATTTCTTGACAACCGGTCAAGAATCTGATGTCATTTGGAAATTTTGCACTGAAAATGTTCTAGTCTTTGTTTTCGCTGGTCCCTAAACATCTTTGCATCTCGAAAGAAGCAGAGATGACAGGGAAAACTTTAACAATGTCAACTAGATTGAATAATTCATTCTATCTATTTATGACATTATTCTGGTGAGAAAAGCTTTAATTAGTCTTCTAGAGCAACAGAAGCTGCATGTATCTAATTATAGACAAATTGCCTAACAAATAGCCTACCTAAATGTCGAAAAGTATAAAAAGGAATTGGGTAAAGAATTAAATCCTGCACCCCCTGTCCAAAAATCTGTCTGCTGTCTCTGACTGAGCGGGCCTTAGATTTGAACTTTATTACATATATAGTCGTGCAGCTGTGGATAGGTTATTAGCAGTCTACTCCCGCTCCCCCTCTCCGGTGCTCAACATCAACAGTTTATTCATTATTACGCACACCTGCCACCATCGTTAAGTACACCTGCGCCTCATGAGACTTACCTGGACTCCATCACCTTCCTGATTTCCTCCCCTATATCTGTCACTCCCTTTGGTTCTTTCCCCAGGCGTTATTGACTCTGTTTCTGTGTTTCATGTCTGTACACAACTCGTGGTTCATTTTTTGTTCTATGTTCCATTATTTATTAAATTCACTCCCTGTACTTGCTTCTCGATTCTTAGCCTACACGTTACAGAATAACGCCTCCCCAAGGGGAAGCAACAGGGATTTGTTTTTACTGTCGGATCCAAGTGCGGCTGCCGAGCAACCGGGGGTGTCTCAGCTGGCTCGTCAGGCTTCCATGACTCAGCTGGCTCAACAGGTTCCCAAGCCTCGGTTGGCTCGTCAGGCTCCCATGCCTCGGTTGGCTCGTCAGGCTCTCGAGCCTCAGCCGGCTACAGGTTCCCTTCCCGCGCCTCAGCCGGCTATAGGTTCCCTTCCCGCATCTGTATGCTACTTGTGTTTCTTGTTTTGTTCCGTTATTTATTAAATTCACTCCCTGTACTTGCTTCCCGATTCTTAGCCTACGCATTACACACGCAACAATAGTAAATGTAAATCCAGGACACTCCAACTATTATGATATATTACGTTTTTTATGGTATGTATTCATTTGTGGATGTCCGTCATCCATTTCATATGATATGTTATGAATTACAATTCATATGTTATGTTACAAATTTGTTGTGGCTTACACTAGCTAGTGACTATGTGGCTAATGCTACGGTTAGCTAGGTGGCTAATGTTAGCTAGGCTAGGTTAAAGGGTTAGGAGTTAGGTTAAAGGGTTAAGTCAATGGGTTATGGTTAGGGGAAGGGTTGGCTAACGTGCTAAGTAGCAACCTTTGGGTTGCTAGACATTTGTGTTATATGCCTACCCATCCACCCTACTTTCATTTTTGCCTTAACTAACCTTCTGTCTTATGTAACCATACGAAACGTAGCATATCATACTAATTTGAGTGTCCTGGATTTACGTTTACTACACTCTTAGAAAAAAGGGTTCCAAAGGGGTTCTTCGGCTGTCCCCATAGGAGAACCCTTTTTGGTTCCAGGTATAACCCTTTTGGGTTCCATGTAGAACCTTCTGTAGAAACGGCTCTACATGGTACGCAAAAGGGATTTACCTGAAAACAAAAAGGGCTCTTCAAATATTTCTCCAATGGAGACAGCTGAAGAACCCTTTTAGGTTATAGATAGCACCTTTTTTTCTAAGAATGTATATTATGTCTAGTCTATGAGACCAGGCTGACATGTACGGTGTCCATTTTAGAACATCCTCAGCCTCATACCTCATGGGTGAGGATTGACTCAAGCAGGAGTGACTTATGAGGCTGAGGGTGTGCTAAAACAGACACTGCAGCAACGATCTAGTGACAAAGCATTATTGAATACCACAAGTAGCTCTAGTTGAGAAATTAAGATGGGCCTACCTTTGGGGGTCTATGTGGGGCCTCTGCATAACTGATTTGAGGACGAGGGCATCGGGTCGGATGGCCTTCTGGGGTGAGGACTTGGGGCTGCCATCAGATTCGCCACCAGAGTCATTGTCTACCTCTCCCATGGCTTTGACGTAGCTGCTGCTGCGCATCCGCCGACATGGGATCTCCTCGTCCTTGTCTCCGTCCTCCGGGTATCCACTCCACTCATCCTGAGGCACCTGCAGCAGAGGTAGATCCAACAGTCACATAGATCCAACCCCCCCCCCCTTGTACATTATGTTCTCTGCTAGTACAATGGGGCCCGGCTGCCAAAAGAGTGTAAGAGCTGACTCAGAGTCAACAGAGGAAGAGTTTTCCCCTAACACACACAGGGACTGACTGGAGCATCCCCAGCTTCTGTTCTCCCCTCAGACTCACCCCTCACTCCCCAAGGGTCTGCTACTCTAATTAACCAGTTTACTGCTCATAACATTCTACTCCTACTCCAAGCCCTTTTTGTTTTATTCATCTTTCTCTAACATTAAATGTTTTGTTATTTAGCCAAAGCGCTTTTCGGTGTGTATAAGCAGCTGAATAGCATTACATATTTCTCAGAAACAACAAGAGAAACTATCCTCAATGGTGGCAAGATATTCTCAGTGTAATAAGCTAAAAGTTTTTCCAAAAACATTACATGATACAAATATCAAGTCAAATAAAATTTTACTTGTCACATGCGCCAAATACAACAGGTGTAGGTAGACCTTACAGTGAAATGCTTAGTTACAAGCCATAACCAACAACGAAGTTTAAAAATACCAACAAAATGAAATACAAAACAAATTAAATAAGAATAACAAGTAAAAATGACAAATATTTAAAGAGCAGCACTAAAATATCAATAGTGAGGCTATATAAAGTGGGGTACCAGTACAGAGTCAATGTGCGGGGGCACCGGTTAGTCGAGGTAATTGCGGTAATATGTACATGTAGGTAGAGTTATTAAAGTGACTATGCATAGATAATAACAGAGAGTAGCAGCAGTGTAAAAGAGGTGGGGGGGCAATGCAAATAGTCTGGGTAGCCATTTGACTAGATGTTCAGGAGTCTTATGGCTTGGGGGTAGAAGCTGTTTAGAAGCCTCTTGGACCTAGACTTGGCGCTCTGGTACCGCTTGCCATGCGATAGCAGAGAGAACAGTCTATGACTAGGGTGGCTGGAATCTTTTACAATTTTTAGGGCCTTCCTCTGACACTGCCTGGTATAGAGGTCCTGGATGGCAGGAAGCTTGGCCCCAGTGATGTACTGGGCCGTACGCATTACCCTCTGTAGTGCCTTGCCTTCAGAGGCCGAGCAGTTGCCATACCAGGCAGTGATGCAACCCATCAAGATGCTCTCAATGGTGCAGTCATGAGTGCGGCCGTGCAGTCATGAGTGAACAGGGAGTGCAGGAGGGGACTAAGCACGCACCCCTGAGGGGCCCCCGTGTTGAGGATCAGTGTGGCGGATGTGTTGTTACCTACAATTACCACCTGAGGGCGGCCCGTCAGGAAGTACAGGATCCAGTTGCAGAGAGGAGGTGTTTAGTCCCAGGGTCCTTAGTTGAGAGATGAGCTTTGAGGGCACTATGTTGTTGAATGCTGAGCTGTAGTCAATGAATAGCATTCTCACATAGATGTTCCTTTTGTCCAGGTGGGAAAGGACAGTGTGGAGTGCAATAAAGATTGCATCATCTGTGGATCTGTTATGGCGGTATGCAAATTGGAGTGGGTCTAGGGTTTCTGCGTTAATGGTGTTGATGTGAGCCATGACCAGCCTTTCAAAGCACTTCATGGCTACAGACGTGAGTGCTACGGGTCAGTGGTCGTTTAGGCAGGTTACCTTAGTGTTCTTGGGAACAGGGACTATGGTGGTCTGCATGAAACATGTTGGTATTACAGACTCAGACAGGGAGAGGTTGAAAATGTCAGTGAAGACACTTGCCAGTTGGTCAGCATCTGCTCGGAGTACGTCCTGGATATCCGTCTGGCCCTGCGGCCTTGTGAATGTTGACCTGTTTAAAGGTCTTAATCATATCGGCTGCGGAGAGTGTGATAACACAGTCGTCCGGAACAGCTGATGCTCTCATGCATGTGTCAGTGTTACTTGCCTCGAAGCGAGCATAGAAGTAATTTAGCTGGTAGCTGGTAGGCAGCTCTCGGCTGTGTTTCCCTTTGTAGTGTGTAATAGGTTTCAAGCCCTGCCACATCCGACGAGCATCAGAGCCGATGTGGTAAGATTTGATCTTAGTCCTGTATTGACCCTTTGCCTGTTTGATGGTTCGTCGGAGGGTATAGTGGGATTTCTTATAAGCTTCCGGGTTAGAATCCCGCTCCTTGAATGCGGCAGCTCTACCCTTTAGCTCAGTGCGGATGTTGCCTGTAATCCATGGTTTCTGGTTGGGGTATGTACATACAGTCACTGTGGGGACGACGTCATCGATGCACTTATTGATGAAGCCAGTGACGGATGTGGTGTACTCCTCATGCCATCGGAAGAATCCCGGAACATATTCCAGTCTGTGCTAGCAAAACTGTACTGTAGCTTAGCGTCTGCTTCATCAGTGTCTGCTTCATAAATCCAAGATGGCGTAGCAGTCAGGCGTCTTTGTCTTCGTCTTGTCCCTTGTATATATCTTTTTTCTTTGTATATATTTTTTCAATATTTTTCTTAACCTCAACTTCAACATACTCTCCTGCAACCCGCCTCACCCAATGTGGTATGGATCTGCTATTTTCTTTACTTTAGAACCGGACAACTAGCCAGCTAGCCAGCTAACCTGCTACTAGCTAGTAGTCAGCTAGCCACTGCTAGTGGTCATCAGCTAACCTTTAACCCGGACAACTCCTGCCAGTCTGCACAGTGCGATTCAACCCATCGGACTTCTTCTTCTCCATATCTCCGGATTCCTAAGCCAAGCTCTGAACCGTTTCACCTGGATCATCGCAGCTAGCTAGCTGCTATCCAAGTGGTTACTCCTGGCTAAGGTTTCTGACCCTAAGCAAGCACCAATTAGCCTGGAGCTAGCCTATGCTAGGCCCATCTCTCGGCTAGCTGAAGAGGTCCATCAGCCACTCCTTGGGCTACAATAGCTATTTTGCCAATTGGCCTGGAGCCCTTTTACTGCCGATACAGAGCCCTGCCGATTTATCACTACTGGACTACCGACATAATCCGCCCAAGGGGTTTTTTCAACAGGCTCCTCCATCACGAAGTCCCCTGAATGCCTATCTGCTAGCCTGCTAGCCGCAGCCCACTAGCTGTCTAGAGCATATCGGACTGTTAGCTGAAGAAGTCCATCAGCCAATTTCTTGAGCTACTATACCTATTTTGCCAATTGGCCTGGACCCTTTTACTACACGGAGCCCTGCTGATCCATCACGACTGGTCTGCCAACGTAACCGCACGAGAGGGCTACAACAGACTTCTTCCGTCGCAACATCCCACTAAGGCCCTTCTGCTAGCCCCGGCCCGCTAGCTGTCTGAATCGCCATGCCTCCAGCTCACCTAGCTACTCACTGGACCCTATGATCATTCGGCTACGCATGCCTCTCCCTAATGTCAATATGCCTTGTCCATTGCTGTTTTGGTTAGTGATTATTGTCTTATTTCACTGTAGAGCCTTAGGTTTACCTCCACTGTATTCACATCCTAAATCAAATCAAATGTTATTGGTCACATACACATGGTTAGCAGATGTTAATGCGAGTGTAGCAAAATGCTTGTGCTTCTAGTTCCTACCATACCTTTGTCTGTGAATTATGCCTTGAATCTATTCTACCACTCCCAGAAACCTGCTCCTTTTACTCTCTGCTCCGAACGTACTAGACGACCAGTTCTTACAGCCTTTAGCCATACCTGTCACGTTCCTGACCTTATTTCCTTTGTTTAGTCTGTGTTTAGTTGGTCAGGACGTGAGCTGGGTGGGCATTCTATGTTTTGTGTTTCTATGTTGGGTTTGTTGTTTGGCCTAATATGGTTCTCAATCAGAGGCAGGTGTTTTTCATTGTCTCTGATTGGGAACCATATTAAGGTAGCCTGTTTGCACTGTTGGGTTGTGGGTGATTGTTTTCTGTCTTTGTGTTCTGCACCAGATAGGACTGTTTTCGGTTTTCACATTTATTGTTTTGTAGCTTGTAGTGTTCACGTTATTATTCTTTATTAACAAGCCTCCAGATGAGCTTCTTCTGCACATCTATCACTCCAGTGTTTAATTGCTAAATTGTAATTATTTCTCCACTATGGCCTATTTATTGCCTTACCTCCCTTATCTTACCTCATTTGCACACACTGTATATAGACTTTTTCTATTGTGTTATTGACTGTATGTTTGTTTATTCCATGTGTAACTCTGTGTTGTTGTTTGTGTCGCACTGCTTTGCTTTATCTTGGCCAGGTCGCAGTTGTAAATGAGAACTTGTTCTCAACTAGCCTACCTGGTTAAATAAAGGTGAAATAAAAAAAATAAAAAAATCATACCTCTTTTTTATTGACCGAGTCACTGGTGCTTCCTGCTTTAATTTTAGCTTGCAAGCAGGAATCAGGAGTATAGCATCTTTGTGTGTGGAGAAAAGGTGGCCTATATTTTTTTCCCCCTCTGGTTGCACATTTAACATGCTGGTGGAAATGTGGTAGAACTGATTTAAGTTTCCCTGCATTAAAGTCCCCGGACACTAGGAGCACCACCTCTGGATGAGCGTTTTCCTGTTTTCTCATGGCGGTATACAGCTCATTGAGTGTGGTCTTAGAGCCAGCATAGGTCTGTGGTAGACAGCTATGAAAAATACAGATTTGTATGGTCTATCGTTTATCAATTTGATACTCTACCTCACCCGAGCAAAACCTTGAGACTTCCTTAGATATCGTACAGCAGCTGTTGTTTACAAATATACATAGACCGTCACCCCTTGTCTTACCAGAGGCTGCTGTTCTATCCTGCCGATACAGTGTAAAACCTACCAGCTGTATGTTGTTCATGTCTTACCAGCGGCTCCTGTTCTATCCTGCCGATACAGTGTAAAACCCGCCAGCTGTATGTTGTTCATGTCGTCGTTCAGCCACGACTCGGTGAAACATAAGATATTACAGTTTTTAATGTCCCGTTGATAGTTTAATCTTGCTCGTAGGTCATTGATTTTATTTTCCAATGATTGCATATTTGCCAGTGGATCGGATGGCAGTGGGGTTTTACTCGCACGGCTACGAATTCTCAGAAGGCAACCCGGCCTCCGCTCCCTTTTTCTCCGTCTTATCTTCACGCAATTAACGGGGATTTGGGCCTGTTCCCGGGAAAGCAGTATATCCTTCATGTCGGACTCGTCGGACTCGTTAAAGGAAAAAGCTTCGACCAGTTCGTGGTGAGTAATGTCCAGAAGTTATTTTCGGTCATAAGAGATGGTAGCAGCAACATTATGTACATAATATGTTAAAAATAAGTTACAAACACAAAAAAACTAACAAATGAACACAGTTGGTTAGGAGCACGAAAACGTCAGCCATCCTCTCCGGCACCATTCTACTAAGTAATCCAGATTACTTAGTACTGATACACACAATACATTTGCCAAATTTTTATTTTTGTAGAGATGGTGTACCGCAGGGATGAATACAAATGCCAATTCCCTTCCCCCTTGTAATCCTCTCTTGTACAGCATGGCTCTGAGGTCTAAACTCCAGTGAGTGGAGTCAAACTTCCTAGGGGATGATGTAATGTGCCATGAACCCCAACAGCAGTTACCAAGCATAGACAAGTGGTGCATGTTCTGTTGGTATAAATATGAAACTTTTACTGAAAATCCAGAGGTCTCAGGGTCAGCTATAGGATGAAGAGTGTTACACAGCACAGTGAGGGGAGTAATAAAGTCATGGATAATACCATGTCTTCCTCCCGAATCCTCCACATTCATTTTAAGGCGAATGTAGGCAAGTGTGTAGGTTGCAGCCATAGCAACTGCAGATAAACGAGCGACATTAACACATCATGCATATGCAATGGCGTAGCCTCGACTGTAACAGTCGTTCGACGAACGACAGAACAATTAATAGTGATTAAGGGATCGTTGTTAATTACATGGTGTTGCTTTGCCGTAAACATTTCCACACCAAAACAAAGCAGCTAATTTACTGTACAAGTAGCTCTAATTGGTGAAATCAAAGAAGGTTAATAGTTTAATAAGGCATGTTCTAGTCAATCCACATTAGTAGACAGTACATGCGAATTGAAAATATTCTCTAGCACTCTAAGACTTTAACCATATATCTTACACATTCTTATTTCAAGGCATATTGGCATTGACATGAAATTAGCCATCAACGACCAATCAAATTAATGATGTTACACATATGTTGTAGCTGTCCAGTATAATGATCAGGCGTATGTACTGTATGTATAACATAAAATTCCATCACGCTGTGCTCCCAGTGGACAAGGGGAGCAGTGGTTCTTAGAGCAACAGCCTGGGGCACTAGTGGTCTCCCTCTCTACCTCTACCAGTTACTCACCCCAACCAATCATGGGCCCTGTCTGGTTATTTCCCCTCAACAGTCCCTGGGCTGCTATCAGAGAGAGCAGAGTAGGATGAATGTTGGGTTTTCTGTTCCTGGAGGTAACCTCACACTCACTCACATACAGTGGGGAGAACAAGTATTTGATACACTGCCGATTTTGCAGGTTTTCCTACTTGTAGAGCATGTAGAGGTCTGTAATTTTTATCATAGGTACACTTCAACTGTGAGAGACGGAATCTACAACAAAAATCCAGAAATCACATTGTATGATTTTTAAGTAATGAATTAGCATTTTATTGTATGACATAAGTATTTGATCACCTACCAACCAGTAAGAATTCCGGCTCTCACAGACCTGTTAGTTTTTCTATAAGAAGCACTCCTGTTCTCCACTCATTACCTGTATTAACTGCACCTCTTTGAACTCGTTACCTGTATAAAAGACACCTGTCCACACACTCAATCAAACAGACTCCAACCTCTCCACAATGGCCAAGACCAGAGAGCTGTGTAAGGACATCAGGGATAAAATTGTAGACCTGCACAAGGCTGGGATGGGCTACAGGACAATAGGCAAGTAGCTTGGTGAGAAGGCAACAACTGTTGGCGCAATTATTAGAAAATGGAAGAAGTTCAAGATGACGGTCAATCACCCTCGGTCTGGGGCTCCATGCAAGATCCCACCTCGTGGGGCATCAATGATCATGAGGAAGGTGAGGGATCAGCCCAGAACTACACGGCAGGACCTGGTCAATGACCTGAAGAGAGCTGGGACCACAGTCTCAAAGAAAACCATTAGTAACACACTACGCCGTCATGGATTAAAATCCTGCAGCGCACGCAAGGTCCCCCTGCTCAAGCCAGCGAATGTCCAGGCCCGTCTGAAGTTTGCCAATGACCATCTGGATGATCCAGAGGAGGAATGGGAGAAGGTCATGTGGTCTGATGAGACAAAAATAGAGCTTTTTGGTCTAAACTCCACTCGTCGTGTTTGGAGGAAGAAGAAGAATGAGTACAACCCCAAGAACACCATCCCAACCGTGAAGCATGGAGGTGGAAACATCATTCTTTGGGGATGCTTTTCTGCAAAGGGGACAGGACGACTGCACCGTATTGAGGGGAGGATGGATGGGGCCATGTATCGCGAGATCTTGGCCAACAACCTCCTTCCCTCAGTAAGAGCATTGAAGATAGGTCGTGGCTGGGTCTTCCAGCATGACAACGACCCGAAACACACAGCCAGGGCAACTAAGGAGTGGCTCCGTAAGAAGCATCTCAAGGTCCTGGAGTGGCCTAGCCAGTCTCCAGACCTGAACCCAATAGAAAATCTTTGGAGGGAGCTGAAAGTCCGTATTGCCCAGCGACAGCCCTGAAACCTAAAGGATCTGGAGAAGATCTGTATGGAGGAGTGTGCCAAAATCCCTGCTGCAGTGTGTGCAAACCTGGTCAAGAACTACAGGAAACGTATGATCTCTGTAATTGCAAACAAAGGTTTCTGTACCAAATATTAAGTTCTGCTTTTCTGATGTATCAAATACTTATGTCATGCAATAAAATGCTAATTAATTACTTAAAAATCATACAATGTGATTTTCTGGATTTTTGTTGTAGATTCCGTCTCTCACAGTTGAAGTGTACCCATGATAAAAATTACAGACCTCTACATGCTTTGTAAGTAGGAAAACCTGCAAAATCGGCAGTGTATCAAATACTTGTTCTCCCCACTGTATATGTATATTAAATGCAGCCATCGTTGGACATAAACCTGATTTATAAACGTCTCCTTTCCAGCATATAATCTGTATAGAGCAAAACAACATCTGGTCATGTGACTTCAGAGAAGAGGTGATACGGATCCTACAGGAAGCTGCATGTGTGACAGAGTGGAAATTCCACCCCAACCAGGGCGTGAACGCACAACCTTCCTCACCGTTCCACAACATACTCAAATCACTGTCAATACACTGACCCAGTAAAGACAAGGCATTTCTGAATCCGCAGCAACAATAATTCTGTCTCAGAAAGGCAGTATGGATGCTATGTGCTACACATTCCTGTACCTCTCAAGTACAGTGTTGCCTTGTTGATTAGTGAGGGAGGGATACAGCAAATAAAAACATTCATCAGGAAACTCTAATTCAATGTAACTAATTACATACAAGGTGAATACTGATGAACACTTCCTAAAGCATTGCAAAGCCTGGTTGGGTCAAAAGGCAATTGCAGACAGACTGCTGTTGTGACCTAAGTGGACATGTTGGTGTGACAAACTGCTTAACAAGAGAGCAAGGACGCTAAGCTTTAACAAAAAAATACAAAAAAACGCAAATCTCCTCAGCAATGCCTGACTTCGCAAGCCAACAGGATAATTAGCTGGCTTGCTTATATCTTCACTTCAAAGCTCTATCAGCAAAACTTTCATTCACACTAATCTGCTGTTTGTGCGTTTCTCCGTTCCCACAAGAGAGAGTTGAATAAAAATACAGTGATTGTGTGGAAACTAAATTAATCATGCTTAAAGACAGCAATAAAGCAAAGGTATTATTTTTTCTCCTAATGCGTTGTCTTTGATCAGCTGGGGCAGTGGTTAACAAGGCAGGCGTCGCTCATGAGAGCCCAGCGCTAGCTCGTTAGCTTTCCCCTGTCTCTTCTCTGAGTGGATGTTGTTACACCTGAATGAAGAGGAGCTTGGCTGCGCCACTGGCTTCGATTAGGCTAGAAAAGGTCTGCTGCCATTAGTTGGTATACATTTTATCAACACCCATAGACTGGTGAGTTAAACATTTCTAGGAGACTAAGATGGACTATCTTGAATGATATACACTAAAATGCTCAGAATAGTTTGACACACATTGAGATAACAGCTTTTCTTTTTGTTAGTCCCCACCATCTAATACATTGGGTTTGCTCCCTTAGACTGTTTAACAGTAGAGGAAAGGAGGGAGTTTCTGGTTGTGTGGGTATGTAATAATTCTCATAGTAAAAATGTAAACCATAACATTGCATTAATGAGATAAACGACAAAAAAGCCAATGCCACAGGCACCCCGGGTCTCTAATTAAGCAATAAGGCCTGAGTGGGTGTGGTATATGGCCAATATACCACGGCTAAGGACTGTTTATATGCGCAACGTGGAGTGCCTGGACACAGCCCTTAGCTGTGGTATATTGGCCATATACCACAAACCCCTGAGGTGCCTTATTGCTATTGTAAACTGGTTACCAACGTAATTAGAGCAGTACAAATAAATGTTTTGTCGTACCCGTGGTATACGGTCTGATATACCACGGCTGTCAGCCAATTAGCATTCAGGGCTCGAACCACACAGTTTATAATGTGAAAGATTCAAAGTCCTGCCACCTGTGCCTGAGCTGTGCTAGACACACAAGATGACAGCCGGACAGAAGAAGCCATTCCATCAAATTTTATTGAGTGTGGCGAGCAGATCGCCCCAGCCAGCGAGCACTCAGGGAGAAATATATATGTAAGACTTGACAGCTTATTCATTACAATTACTGGGTGCATGTACAGCGGCCAGATGTTGAAGCACGCCCACCGGACAGGGATGCAGACCATTACCCTAATCGGTCTCCATAACGCTGCATGGTGAGCAGGCAGGCAGGCAGGCAGACAGACAGACGACACTCTTTATGCACATGGATGCTGGGGTGTTTAGGCCCTGGGGATATCATTTGTTACAATGACTGGTGCAAATCACCAGGGGACACCAGCTTGACCTTCAGATGTGTTACTGAGAATACTTCAAAAGCCATCTGGATGAATGGATAGGATAGAAAGGTCTGCTCGGTACAGAAGACTGACAGATTCAGCCCAGTCTACCTCTCTACCAGGCTCCATACTATCCCATCACATTTGCTGTATCAATATCGGTGCAATACTGGTGTAGGCCTTCCACCTGTGATAATGTAAAAAATAATAAAAAATATACTGTATTGGTCAGATTCACTGATAAACAGCCATATGATAAACAAACTGTAGTTGAAGGTTTCACCTTAAATTTGAGATTTTTTGTCCTTTTTGAAAAAAGATGCAAACCAAAACCATCTAGCTAAATTCCGTTCCTTTGCTTGTAGCTTGCATCTCATCTGACTGGTGAGAAGCAGAAACCGAGCTGTTTGTTCCAGTTGTAGAACTGAGATTCAGCTGAAAAGATGTTAGCACTGTCAGAAATGCTACAAAAAGGTAGCACATCGTTGGTTCTTAATGAACAGAAATTAGCATGTGAGAGCAATAAATTATACATTTAATTAAAATTGTTGCACCTACAAACTTAGTCAATCCGACATTTCTTAAATCCAATAGTCACTTTATGGATGCTGTAGTCTCATTTTAATCTGATGTCTCAAATTTGAGCAAGGTAGGTGCAGAAAATACTCTTAAAACTCAGTTGCTAACAACCATGTTAAATAATCTGGTATGTGGTTCTCTGTAACAGCCGGACGGCTCATGAATGTATTGTGTACCTCCAATCAAGTTGATTTGCGAATTTTCATCTAGATTGGTGTCCTTTAGTTTAGATATGATGGTGGGGAGATTTTAATTTAATATTGAGCTTCAATCAATGCCTATATTGTGGGGGATATCACTCCCACAATAATACAGAAGGATGGGTGACTGAAGCAGTAAGGCCTGGAGTGAAAGTAATGCAATCAAACCCTCACCTTTGGCCTGAATGTATCACTTTATTACACAACAGGCTTCACCTCCATCATCTTGATGTGGTCTCGCCGTTTCTACAGCAGGAGCAGCAGACACTTATTGGATCTTGTTAGCATAATGACTTCCCTTGGAAGAAGCAGCTCAGCGTTTCTCAATCACTGTCCTACCTCTGAGTCCTTTGCTTCTACCAGGCTTAGGTCACTGAATATAGACCAACCTGTATCTTATCAGGATTAGGTCACTGAATATAGACTAACCTGTACATATCAGGATTAGGCGACTGACTATACACTGAGTATACCAAATATTAGGAACACCTTCCTTTTACCTGGATTCAGTCTATGTCATGGAAAGAGCAGGTGTTCTTAATGTTTTGTACACTCAATGTAGAGTAGACTAACCTGCATGTAGATACCTCTGGTCCTAAAGGTCTTTATGTATGCGTTAGACATCACATTTGCTGACATTGCAAGATTACAATTAGGGATGTAGTGGTAAAATAAACTAACGCCGGTATAAGCTATTCACAAAATAAAAAGCCCCGTACAGTAAACACAGGTTGCGCGTCTCTTTTATTTTGTGAATAGCGTATACCCTTGACTCGATCCCTGATCATCTTACAATACTATCTCAGAAGATTGTTAGTGTCCAACAAAGAGCTATAATGAATAATAATAACTATATAAACTTTTATTGAAGTGTACTTTACACAAACCAATATGTCAAGGCAGTGTTAGACACTTTTGCAATTCAGCGTTATTGAGGTAGAAATCAAACTATTAAAAGATGAAAGCCGTAGCCTATACCTTGTGTCCGTAGGTTAACAGTCTGAAACCCCAAACGTGTCAAACTTTGAAATAGCATAATTTATTGCTGCTGTGTGTTATGTCAGGTGAGTGTATTTTACTTTAGATATCTCTCTCTCTCTCTCTGTTCGTGTGTGCGTGAAAAAGATCCATGGTGTTTGAAAAACAGCAGGAGTTGCCCACAAGATAGAGAAGGTTATCCAAGGAAGCTTCCATCTCTATTATCTACAGTCTCTTCCTCCAAGACATTGATTCCCTCAATTGGTCGCTCTAAATAGACAATAGCTCCCCCAGGGAACTCACAATGGGGAATCACAGATAAAGTATATTGGCCTCACACATAGGAGCTGGAATTGTTCCTCTGAGAATAGAAAAGGACAGGTTCAATCAAGGAGGTTTTACTGACTGGGCTGACTGATGCATCCATCATTATGTTTTGCTCAGGATGACCTTTCTAAGAATCAATGAGATCAATTGCTGCTATTGTTTGTAATATATTTGGATGTGTGATACGATAAATTGGGAAATGATTATATTACCTCTGTCATGTGTTACATTGAATTATTCCACATACAACATAAAAGCTTTGGGCAAGGTTCAACATCTCTGTTCAGCAGTATCAGTGCGCGCGCGCGCACACACACACACACACACACACACACACACACACACACACACACACACACACACACACACACACACACACACACGCACACACACACACACACACACACACACACACACACACACACACACACACACACACCCACCAGAGCCATGGCTCTGAACACCACTCACCTGCAGATAGTGACAGGCCCGTAGTGAGGGCTTGAGGTCTGTGTGCATCATGGGTTTCTCCAGGTTAAGGGAGGACTTCCTGTAAGCTTCCTTGGCCTGGCTGACAGTCAGCGTAGACCAGGAACTTCTCTTCATAAACTTCCCCTCCGGAGCCGTGGCCATGCTCTCGCACGCCGAGCACTTGACGTCGTTGTTGCTCTTCGAGGTCTTGAGGGACATGTCCCCAAAGTGACTGTGATGCATGGAATCCGGGTAGCAGTGGGCGGCATGGGCGTAGTCACCGTGGTGACGGCTCATGACGCTGGGCGTGCGGTAGGTGCTGTCGCTGTCCAGGTTGTCGTCAGAGCTCCAGAAGCCGCCCGCGCCCCCCGAGCGGTGCGCCTTGCGCTCTTTGCTCTTGCTCCGCTTGCTGCCGTGCTTGGAGCCTCCGTGGTGGCCGTGTTGGGAGCCTCCGTGGTGTCCCCCTCCTCCTCCTTCACCCTTGGTGCCGTTCATCTTGGACGATCCCTCCAGGGAATGGGACTTGGTGAAAAGCTTCTGGACAGAGTGGACCAGGTGGCGGATGCGTCCGGGGCTCTCGCTGCGCTGCTCCGTGGTGGTGGTGGTGGACGCTCTCTGGTACTGCAGCGTGTGGAAGCCGTCGTGATGCAGCGGCAGCTGCTTCTCAAACTGGTCCAGCAGGTTGGCCGGGATGCGGTTGCTCTTGCCGCTGCCCTGGTACTGCAAGACGGAAGCGGCAGTGGCAGCAGCAGCAGCATGGGAGGTGGCGGAGGCAGTGATGGCGGCGCAGTCGTCCCGCGTGGCTGAGTCATAGTACTGGGTGCTGTAGTGCATTCTGGGGAAGGTGCTGCTAGAAACGTGGTCGATGGGGCCAACGCCGACTGACGAGGGCGCCATCATGACGGGGGACATCATCATGCAGTCTGAGTGAATGGAGCTGCGCGGTGAGTAGCGGTGATGGTAGTCCATGGGGCAGATCTCAGTGGGGCTGAGCAGGTAGGAGGTGTGGCGTGAGTCGGAGGCGCCACCATGGTGGCCCATGCCATGGATGTCTTGGGGGTAGTCGAACTGGTCCAGCCCGTGGGGCGAGAGGATCTGGTGCTGGGAGCGACCGCCCGATAAGCCCTTCATGTTCCTAGCTGGGGGGACAGGGTGGCGTCTGCCTTCATCGAAGTGTCGAGACGGGGACCAAGGGGAATACTGCTGGTCTGACAGAAATACACAGAGAGAGAGAGAGTAATAAGAATAATGCTCAGACTTGTGTAAATGCATTCAGTCACCTTATGCAGGTACAGTAAGTGATCGCTCCAAATCTCAATTGTTTCTTCAGCTGCTTTCAAAAACGGCAGCAAGAGTGCTGGGGTATGTATCTTTAAAATCTCATGAAATCCAATAAAGATTTTGATTATTTACTTTGAAGATATAGTACATACAAATGTAGGATCTTAATTTGATCATTTTCTGAGCAGCAGGAAATGTGAATAATTATGTGGATTATAATTCATGTTGGGGTTGATAAATATAATGAGGTTGATACATTTTTGGTTAGGGCAAATCAAGTATGACATTTAAGTGGAAATTACAAACTTTAGAAACCTTTTTAAACCTCTAATACACTACCAATTTGGATTTCCTGCTGTGCAGGGAAATTCTCTGCAACAACAGAGTGATCAAATATTGAAAATATTCACTTTATTGAATCTGTATAGGAGCCTGCTGTGCCCCTCCCTCCTGTGCCAGGTCTATTGGAAACAGATAAGAGGCTGTTCCGTGTCTGCCACCATTGCAGTGCTTAATGTCAGCTGCACATCTCCATTTTGAACTGTTTTGTTCCGGAACCTATTTGGTTGGATCTGGTACCTCTCCTGGCATGAAAAATAATTTTTGCAATGTAAAAATTAAAATAAAAGCGAGTTGCCTTTTAGTTAACTCTCCTGCCCCCACAAAAAAACGTAATGTAAAAAAAGTTGATTTTCAGCCCGGGCCTAATATTCTAAAAGTTTATTTGGTTTGGGCTGGCCCAGGTTTATGGTTTGAGTCAGTGAAACTAGAAAGCATTTTTAGGACTATAATTTCCCACACCTAGGCCTAGGCTATTGATAGATTCGAGACAAGGTCATTTTTATTGATCTCAGATTCTCAGTTTTCAGTGAAAGTAGGCTGCCATTTTGATAATTTGTGCAGTATTAAAAAAGATTCTGCCAAAGTCTCCAGTCATGTAAAATGAAGTAGAATTGCATAAAATGTGTTTATAAAGGCCAACATTTTCCCAGACCATAGGCTACTAGAAATGTTCCCCATATGTGCAACTTCTATAAGTGCCTCTACTCTACGCCACCACGCAAATGCGATGATATGCATGCAATGCTTTACTATGACGTTTATTATTATTATTATGTTTTATGTGTTTCACTATATCAGAACTCCTCAGGTCATCACACTCTCGCGCTTACTTTTTGTTCTGGCTGCTCCCAATTTAAAAATGAAGCTCTGCCACCAGCGCAGCACCGTAACAACCGGTTGAGCCCAGCTGTTCAGTCTCTGCCACCAGCGCACCACCGTAACAACCGGTTGAGCCCAGCTGTTCAGTCTCTGCCACCAGCGCAGCACCGTAACAACCGGTTGAGCCCAGCTGTTCAGTCTCTGCCACCAGCGCAGCACCGTAACAACCGGTTGAGCCCAGCTGTTCAGTCTCTGCCACCAGCGCAGCACCGTAACAACCGGTTGAGCCCAGCTGTTCAGTCTCTGCCACCAGCGCAGCACCGTAACAACCGGTTGAGCCCAGCTGTTCAGTCTCTGCCACCAGCGCAGCACCGTAACAACCGGTTGAGCCCAGCTGTTCAGTCTCTGCCACCAGCGCAGCACCGTAACAACCGGTTGAGCCCAGCTGTTCAGTCTCTGCCACCAGCGCAGCACCGTAACAACCGGTTGAGCCCAGCTGTTCAGTCTCTGCCACCAGCGCAGCACCGTAACAACCGGTTGAGCCCAGCTGTTCAGTCTCTGCCACCAGCGCAGCACCGTAACAACCGGTTGAGCCCAGCTGTTCAGTCTCTGCCACCAGCGCAGCACCGTAACAACCGGTTGAGCCCAGCTGTTCAGTCTCTGCCACCAGCGCAGCACCGTAACAACCGGTTGAGCCCAGCTGTTCAGTCTCTGCCACCAGCGCAGCACCGTAACAACCGGTTGAGCCCAGCTGTTCAGTCTCTGCCACCAGCGCAGCACCGTAACAACCGGTTGAGCCCAGCTGTTCAGTCTCTGCCACCAGCGTAGCACCGTAACAACCGGTTGAGCCCAGTTGTTCAGTCTCTGCCACCAGCGTAGCACCGTAAAGACCGGTTGACCCCGGTTGACCCCGGCTGAGAAGCTGTCCTGTCTCTGCCACCAGTGCAGCGCAGTAAAAACCGTTTGAACCTGGTTGAGAGGATGTTCTGTCTCTGCCACCAGTGCAGCACATTGCCGTAAAGACCGGTTGAGCCCAGCTGAGAGGCTGTTTTGTCTCTGCCACCAGTGCAGTGCCGTAATGACCGGTTGAGCCCGGCTGTTCTGTCTCTCCCACCAGTGCAGCGCAGCTCCGTAATGACAGTTTGAGCCAAGCTGATAGGCTGTTCTGTCTCTGCCACCAGTGCAGGGCTGTAAAGACCGGTTGTGCCCGGCTGAGAAGCTGTTCTGTCTCTGCCACCAGCGCAGCACCATAAAGACCGGTTGAGCCCGGCTGAGAGGTTGTTCTGACTCGGCCACCAGTGCAGCACAGCACCATAAAGACCGGTTGAGCCCGGCTGAGAGACTCAGGCTAATCATTCTCTGGGCTTTAGGGATCTGGAGAGGCCCACAGGAAGGTTCCCTCTCTTATTTATCTCCTCTCTCTCCTCTCTTCCATAAGCCTCCATAAACAAAACCATAGCACTCTACATCTGTTCCTGTTCCACTTCCATCACCTCTGAAACTATACCTAGAAGCTTAGGACTAATAGTATCTTCCGTCA
Source organism: Salvelinus alpinus (assembly GCF_045679555.1). Lineage (NCBI taxonomy): Eukaryota > Metazoa > Chordata > Actinopteri > Salmoniformes > Salmonidae > Salvelinus > Salvelinus alpinus. Next base: position 16,043,224 of record NC_092093.1, on the reverse strand, counting down.
CCTCTGAAACTATACCTAGAAGCTTAGGACTAATGGTATCTTCCATCACCTCTGAAACTATACCTAGAAGCTTAGGACTAATAGTATCTTCCATCACCTCTGAAACTATACCTAGAAGCTTAGGACTAATGGTATCTTCCATCACCTCTGAAACTATACCTAGAAGCTTAGGACTAATAGTATCTTCCATACACTCTGAAACTATACCTAGAAGCTTAGGACTAATGGTATCTTCCATCACCTCTGAAACTATACATAGAAGCTTAGGACTAATAGTATCTTCCATCACCTCTGGAACTATACCTAGGAGCTTGGGACTAACGGTATCTTCCATCACCTCTGGAACTTTACAGGCATCATCCGCACCGAGCTAAAGGCTAGAGCTGCCACTTTCAAGGAGCGAGACACTAATCCAGACGCTTATAAGAAATCCTGCTATGCCCGCAGATGAACCATCAAACAGGCAAAGCGTCAATACAGGACTATGATTGAATCCTACTACACCGGCTCTGACGCTCGTCAGACGTGGCATGGCTTGCAAACTATTATGGACTACAAAGGGAAACCCAATCGCGAGCCGCCTAGTGATGCGAGCCTACCAGACGAGCTAAATTCCTTTTATGCTCGCTTCAAGGCAAGCAACACTGAAGCATGCATAGGAGCACCAACTGTTCTGGACAACTGTGTGATCACGCTCTCTGTAGCTGATGTGAGCATGACCTTTAAACAGGTCAACATTCACAAGGCCGCAGGGCTAGATGGATTACCAGGACGTGTACTCAGGCAAATGTCTTCACTGATATGTTCAACCTCTCCCTGACTGAGTCTGTATTACCTACATGTTTCAAGCAGACCAGCATAGTCCCTGTGCTCAATAAAGCGAAGGCAAACTGCCTAAATGACTACCTCCCCGTAGCACTCACGTCGGTAGCCAAGAAGCGCTTTGAAAGGCTGGTCATGGCTCACATCAACACCATCATCTCATCGTTTATCACCATAGTGCCCACAAAGCTTATCACTAAGCTAAGGACCCTGGGACTAAAAACCTCCCTCTGCAGCTGGATCCTGGACTTCCTGACGGGCCGCCCCCAAGTGGTTAGGGAAGGCAACAACACATCTGCCATGCTGATCCTCAACACGGGGGCCCCTCAAGGGTGCGTGCTTAGATCCCCCCGTACTCCCTGTTCACCCATGACTGCGTGGCCAAGCACAACTCCAACACCAACACCATCATCACAAGTTTGCTGACGACACAACAGTGGTAGGCCTGATCACCAACAATGATGAGACAGCCTATAGGGAGGAGGTCAGAGACCTGGCAGTGTGGTGCCAGAACAACAACCTATCCCTCAACGTGAGCAAGACAAAAGGAGATGATCGTGAACTACAGAAAAAGTAGTGGAGAGGGTCGAGATTTTCAAGTTCCTTGGTGTCCACCAACAAACTATTATGGTCCAAACATACTAAGACAGTCGTGAAGAGGGCACGACAACACCTTTTCACCCTCAGGAGACTGAAAAGATTTGGCATGGGTCCCCAGATCCTCAAAACTTTCTACAGCTGCACCATCGAAAGCATCCTGACCGCCTGGTATGGCAACTGCTCGGCATCCAACCGAAAGGTGCTACAGATGGTAGCACGTACGGCCCAGTACATCACTGGGGCCAAGCTTCCTGCCATCCAGGACCTATATACTAGGTGGTGTCAGAGGAAGGTCCAAAAAACTGTCAAAGAGTCCAGTCACCCAGTTCTCTCTGCTACCGCACGGCAAGCAAAGCACCAAGTCTAGGTCCAAAAGCCTCCTTAACAGCTTCTACCCCCATTCCATAAGACTGCTGAACAATTAATCAAATGGCCACCCGGACTATTTACATTGACACCCCCCCCCCCCTTTGTTTTTACACTGCTGCTACTCGCTGTTAATTATTGTTATTTTATTTTCTTTAATTTTATGTTTGGAACAAATTTGAAATTTGACATTGGAGAAACATTTGACGTGAGACTGTGAGAGCTGGTAGTCAGGAAACCCCATCATGAATAAATCCACAATCATCATACATCATTTATAGGTACTCTGATCCACACTATCAAAAGAGCCTGAAATAAAATGCACAGTTGTCATGGCAACCACCGCTGAAAAAACAAAAAACATTATAGGATTTTCAAGGCTCTTCATGAGGACCCAGTCTTAAAAAAAGTGTGTAATGTGAAACATGTACTTATACACAATTGGCAGGGTTGGTGTTGTCTTTCACATGCGGTTGTTGTGGAGTAAGGCATGTTGCTGGTCTCTCACATGGAAGGGAAGACCTCTTCAACCTTCACAAACACGCACACACACAAGCGCACACGCACACACCATATCAGCCATGACCTGTTGAACTCAACAGGTCCTCCGACAGACCATCGTAGGAATCATGTCTGACCCTAAGCTTCCTGGTTTGATCCCACCTGTTACAGTCTCTGACCCTAACCTTCCTGGTTTGATCCCACCTGGTCCAGGCTCTGATGCTAACCATTCTGGTTTGATCCCACCTGATCCAGTCTCTGACCCTGCCCTACCTGAGACCTGCATTCCTGTGACTTCTCCACATGTGACCAACCAACTGAGGTCTCTACTTGCGACCTGCTGGCCCCTGGTTCTGCCTTTCCCCTTTCTGTCCTGTCCTGCCCAGGGAATAGCCTAGTGAAACTCAATAGACTGGCTCAGTAGAGGAAGGGAATAGCCTAGTAAAACTCAACAGACTGGCTCAGTGGAGGAAGGGAATAGCCTAGTGAAACTCAACAGACTGGCTCAGTAGAGTAGAGGAAGGGAATAGCCTAGTGAAACTCAACAGACTGGCTCAGTAGAGTAGAGGAAGGGAATAGCCTAGTGAAACTCAACAGACTGGCTCAGTAGAGTAGAGGAAGGGAATAGCCTAGTGAAACTCAACAGACTGGCTGAGTAGAGTAGAGGAAGGGAATAGCCTAGTGAAACTCAACAGACTGGCTCAGTAGAGTAGAGGAAGGGAATAGCCTTGTGAAACTCAATAGACTGGCTCAGTAGAGGAAGGGAATAGCCTAGTGAAACTCAACAGACTGGCTCAGTGGAGGAAGGGAATAGCCTAGTGAAACTCAACAGACTGGCTCAGTAGAGTAGAGGAAGGGAATAGCCGAGTGAAACTCAGACAGGCTTGGCAGCCCAATAAATCAGCCCTGGCAAATTGCTAAACCCTAACATACAGACGATATGACAGGCTAATCTATAGCTCTATGTAGGCTGACGTGAGGATAGTAGGACAGTGGCAGCACTGCTGGTTGGCTGCCACTCTTGGAAAACAGTCACTATACATACTGTACCTGCAGTATAACATCCAAAACCTTGGCCAGCTCACTCTCATTCTTTCTCTCTAGTTCTCCCTCTCTCTCTCTCGTTCTCTCTCTCATTATCTTCTTCACTCTCTCTCGTTCTCTCTCACTCTCCTTACAATGCAGCAGCACACAGCAAAGCAGATGAGATGGACTGTGTGGTTGCCAAGGCAACACAATTTGTCAAAATGAAGCAAGCAAGCGGTTGTCACATAGCAGTCATATATAGAGCACTGCATACATCCAGTAGCCACACAGTAGTTATGTATAGAGCACTGCACACATCCAGTAGTCATGAATAGAGCACTGCATACATCCAGTAGTCATCCAGTAGTCATGAATAGAGCACTGCATACATCCAGTAGTCATATATAGAGCACTGCATATATCCAGTAGTCATACAGTAGTCATGAATAGAGCACTGCATATATCCAGTAGTCATACAGTAGTCATGAATAGAGCACTGCATATATCCAGTAGTCATACAGTAGTCATGAATAGAGCACTGCATATATCCAGTAGTCATACAGTAGTCATGAATAGAGCACTGCATATATCCAGTAGTCATACAGTGGTCATGAATAGAGCACTGCATACATCCAGTAGTCATACAGTAGTCATGAATAGAGCACTGCATATAACCAGTAGTCATATATAGAGCACTGCATATATCCAGTAGTCATGCAGTAGTCATGAATAGAGCACTGCATATATCCAGTAGTCATACAGTAGTCATGAATAGAGCACTGCATATATCCAGTAGCCATACAGTGGTCATGAATAGAGCACTGCATATATCCAGTAGTCATACAGTGGTCATGTATAGAGTGCAGCATACATCCAGTAGTCATACAGTAGTTATGTATAGAGCACTGCATATATCCAGTAGTCATACAGTGGTCATGTATAGAGTGAAGCATACATCCAGTAGTCATACAGTGGTCATGTATAAAGTGCAGCATACATCGAGTAGTCATACAGTAGTTATGTATAGCGCACTGCATATATCCAGTAGTCATACAGTAGTCATGTATAGAGCACTGCTTACATCCAGTAGTCATACAGTAGTCATGTATAGAGCACTGCATATATCCAGTAGTCATACGGTAGTCATGTATAGAGCACTGCATACTGTGCATCCAGTAGTCATACAGTAGTTATGTATAGAGCACTCCATACTGTACATCCAGTAGTCATACAGTAGTCATGTATAGAGCACTGCATACTGTACATCCAGTAGTCATCCAGTAGTTATGTATAGAGCACTGCATATATCCAGTAGTCATACAGTAGTCTTGTATAGATCACTGCATACTGTACATACAGTAGTCATACAGTAGTTATGTATAGAGCACATCATACTGTACATCCAGTAGTCATGTATAGAGCACTGCATATATCCAGTAGTCATACAGTAGTCATGTATAGAGCACTGCATATATCCAGTAGTCATACAGTAGTCATGTATAGAGCACTGCATACTGTACATCCAGTAGTCATCCGGTAGTCATGTATAGAGCACTGCATATATCCAGTAGTTGTGTATAGAGCACTGCATACTGTACATCCAGTAGTCATCCAGTAGTCATGTATAGAGCACTGCATATATCCAGTAGTCATACAGTAGTTATGTATAGAGCACTGCATACTGTACATACAGTAGTCATACAGTAGTTATGTATAGAGCACTGCATACTGTACATCCAGTAGTCATACAGTAGTTGTGTATAGAGCACTGCATACTGTACATCCAGTAGTCATCCAGTAGTCATGTATAGAGTACTGCATACTGTACATCCAGTAGTCATACAGTAGTTGTGTATAGAGCACTGCATACTGTACATCCAGTAGTCATCCAGTAGTTATGTATAGAGCACTGCCTACTGTACATCCAGTAGTCGTACAGTAGTTATGTATAGAGCACTGCATACATCCATTAGCACAACATGCACACTTACTGTATACACAAACATTGAGTTTCATCAGAAAATGTATCCCCAGCAGTCTAGTATACAGTATGTCTGTGAGTAGGGACCAAGGCCTCATTACCTAGTGGAATAATCAGAACACTTTCTGCTCTGCAGGCTGGCATGACAATGAGATAAACCACCCACACATAACCACCTTAGTCAGAGCACATGTTTTCCCTCCAGGAAATCCTCTGCGGTTCTCTGGATGTGTGTCCTAAGGCTATGTGTGTGTGTGTGTGTGTGTGTGTGTGTGTGTGTGTGTGTGTGTGTGTGTGTGTGTGTGTGTGTGTGTGTGTGTGTGTGTGTGTGTGTGTGTGTGTGCGTGCGTGCGTGCGTGTGCGTGCGTGCGTGTGTGTGTGTAACAACATGCACCTGTCCATTCTCTCTTCACTAAGGCCTCTTTGGAACCTGAATGGGAATCCCAGTGAAACTGGATGGACAAACAGTACAGTGGCTTGCGAAGGTATTCACCACTTTGGCATTTTTCCTATTTAGTTGTCTTACAACCTGGAATTAAAATAGATTTTTGGGGGGTTTGTATCATTTGATTTACACAACATGCCTACCAAGATGCAAAATATATTTTTTTGTGAAACAAACAAGAAATAAGACAAAAAAACTGAAAACTTGAGCGTGCATAACTATTCATCCCCCCAAAGTCAATACTTTGTAGATCCACCTTTTGCAGCAATTACAGCTGCAAGTCTCTTGGGGTGTGTCTCTATAAGCTTGGCACATCTAGCCACTGGGATTTTTGCCATATATATACTTTGAACTCGCAAAAAGTGGGAGATGTGGTCAAGAAACACTGGCATATTTTATCATCGGACCCAGTTTTGCAGCTGAATTTAAAAATCCACCACTTATTGTGTATAGGAGAGGTCGCAATTTACGCGATAAATTGGTTCATGCCAACTGCCAGCCACAAAAGAAAATCAGCCAGGCTCTTTTACGCCCTCTTCCAAATGGTAGCTATAAATGCAGAGGATGCACACAGTGCAACAATATGATGAAGTGTGAATATTTCTGCCACCCACATGCAGGAAAACGGTTCCAAATAAATTACATTATTACGTGTTCTACCACCCATGTTATTTACATTATTAAATGTCCATGTGGGCTGTGCTATGTAGGTAAAACCTCTCGGTCTCCCAAACAGAGAATCCAGTCGCAGTACATTTTAATGACTTAAAGCATGACATTTCTACCTTTAGATTTTGTGGCATAGAGAAAGTTAAGATATCAGACAGGGGAGGTGATATTAATAATAAAAGAGAAAGTTTGGGGATTTTCACCCTCCAGACATTATTTCCTAAAGGACTTAATGATGAAATGCCTATGTATGTTATGTTGTGAATTTGAACATGAATTATGCCCCTATTTCAGATTACTCTGATGTTTTTCGTACGATGTACCCAATGATTAATGAAAACTTGCTATGTCCTCATTGTGGTTTTACAGACGTGTTAAATACGTCTTATTTACGCACTTTATTAGAATATTTATGAAATGCATATTGTTATATTTGGTAGCACTTATTTGTCTTTCCTTTGCCTCCAACCCGGTTCGATGCGTGGAACGGATGTGGGTGGGGCTAGGTCTACATAATGGTGCAATTAAAAAAAACTCACAAATGCTCTGACGAAGGCCGTGAGGCCGATACCTAAGCTTATTAAAGATCAGTGATACTATCAAGAGCACTGTGCGGTTTCCTTTTTCCTTCAGGTTCTAACGCAACAAAATAGGAAAAACGCCAAGGTGGATGAATACTTTTGCAAGGCACTGTATATATTACAGTACCAATATAAAGGGAGATCTGACAACAACAATGATTTTTCATTCAATTCAAATCATGTTTTAGCCTAGTTCCTCAACAGGCAAGTTCCACTTCCACCTCTAGTAAGTATATTTCAAATGAAATGAACGCTCTGACTTTAATCAGGGAACTTTAAGAAAGTCGAGAGGTCTGACCCTGAAACTGTAATAGAATACTATGTAGAGCCTACACCTTTAAATAGTTAAATAGTTGTCATCAATCCTTGATCTCACCTCAATATGCTATGTGCTTTATTTTCACACCGGCTCATATTTATAACATCAACTAAATGAAACTAACACATATGAGTATGCTACAATGTACTGTATGTGTACTGCATCAATAGCCGCGGGAAGATGATTGGGAATTGAGAATGTGTTCCCGCGCTACAGATGGCTATATCGGTCAGCTAAAACAGGACTACTTTTGTGAGAAGAAAAAATATATATATACAGTACCAGTCAAAAGTTTGGACACACCTACTCATTCAAGGATTTGTCTTTACTTTTACAATTTTTCTACATTGTAGAATAATAGTGAAGACATCAAAACTATGACATAACACATATTGAATCAAGTAGTAACCAAAACAGTGTTAAACAAATCAGAATATATTTTATATTTGAGATTCTTTAAAGTAGCCACCCTTTGCCTTGATGACAGCTTTGCACACTCTTGGCATTATCTCAACCAGCTTCATGAGGTAGTCACCTGGAATGCATTTCTTGCTTGGTAAAAAAATGGTCAAAAACAGCTGATCTGTTGAAAACTGTTTCATTTTATCACATTGCTAACCAAGTTAGCAAGCATGGCATTTTCTTTTGACTGTGCACAGGTCGCGGAAGCAAGCAATGATCATTATGCTGTTGTTGTTTTACCTGGATGCTTGTGAGCAACCCTGCTACTTTTTACTTGTGGATGGCGACTTCAGGAACACATTGAAAAGTAAATTGACAGTGTGATCAGTCAGCGCACATGTGGATTGTAAAATTGCATTGGCAGAGGAGCTAGGCCTAGGGGATTTGCTCTGGATCTCGTAACGTTAACAACAACACGTCTGTCTGGTGTGTGTGCATGTAATATAAATGAACTAACTGGATACAGTAGCAATCAAGGACATTCGCTATTTTGTTTGTGCTCTGATTACACAGAAGTGTCCAGGTCAGCAGCTTACACACATGACACAGCCATATAAAAAACCATCCATAGCAAAATAAACCTAGCTAGCTAGCAACCTTCCTTTTGCCTCTCATCCAACTAGTACAGTTGCGCAGTAATCAAGTTACTTGACCCAGTTGTAGAACTCTGAGATTCAGCTGAAAAGATGTTAGCATTGTCAGAAATGCTACAAAAAGGTAGCACATCGTTGTTGTTTATTTGGCAGAATGGTGACAATATTGTGAATATATTGTGAATTTAATAAAACAGTTGCATCTACAAATGTATTCAGTCCAAATGGATCTAAGTGTAATCGTCTTAATCCGACATCTCGAATTTGAGATCGGGTCGTCAGCAAATTGCCTCAACCTAATGCGAAGACCATGTCAAAAATACAATATAATGGTTCTCGGTAACGGCCTGGACGACACATGACAAGATTGTGTACCTCCAATCAAGTTGATTTTGCCAATTGTCATCGACATTGGTGTCATATTGGCTTAGATATGATGGCTCAGAGATTGTAATTTAACATTGAGCTTCAACCAATGCATACTAAAGTAGCGCCAACTATATTTAGGGCCATGAAATATGTTCACTCATTGATTGAAGTCAGTTTAAATCAGTGGTCACCAACCTTTTTTGAGTCAAGATCACTTTCTGAGTCAAAAAGCAAACCAAGATCTACCCGCTCAGATTTTTTTTTAAAACATGACTTAAAAAATGTAAGCCTATGCAACATTAACCGAAATAAAAACAGTTATGTAGGAATGAAGTTTGTGCAGCAGGCCTAATACATTATCACAGCATATTGGCCATATGACTGGCCTGTCAATATTGTTCTACTCAGACCATTTTATATTTCAAAACTCGAGCTTTGATAACAAAATAGATCAGGTGTTGTATCACTTGCGAGATACAGCTGAGCATGAATTGAAATAATTTGGTTTTTTATTTTACTGTACTAATCATAGGCCTACCAGCGGAGGGAGAGAGCAGCAGAGGGTCTGCCTCTCACATGCCCTGCTCTCTCCTTTCCTTCGGTGAGACTGACCAGAGAGGGGACACAGCAGTAGTGGTGTGTGGGTAAAATCACTGGGGAAGCCAGGGAAAAAAAGCCATATTACAACCTACTGTATGTGTTGTGATAATTGCGTTGTTTGCTCTATAACCTGTTAGTTCATATGCCTTGCGATCGTGCTATATAGGCCTACGGCCGAGACAATAAGAAGACACAGTGGCAGAATAAATTCAACCACACCATTCTTTCATCACAAAACCAGAGAGGAACCTCTATCCAGTGAAGTCCACAAAGCATATTCCATGTAACAAACAGTTACATGACCTACAGCATGATCCAGGAAGTTAACATTTCCCACAATTTTCGGGCTACTAAACAAGTATTGATTTAGAACCACTGAGAGTCACCACAAGTCACAAAGAAAACAGATGCTGCTTCCACTATTCCAGTAACATTTCGACTTCAACATTTCAACATCATCAAATCACCTATGCTTAGTCTAATACAGTGACAACTAAAGGCACCAAAACAAATTTAGTCCAATCAACGTAAGCTAAATATGATGTGGCTGTCCATGGTTCAGATTTCTCTGTATGTGTGTCTGTGCGTTTGTGCAAGTAGAAAAAACATTTTGACTCACCCTACTTGTAGAGAAACGTCAATGATATTTTCCTCTCTTTTTCATGTTGACCAACTGTCTATGACTCTGTCATACAGTACACACACTTAGATTTTGTTGTCCTAGGCTATCTGGCTAAAATGCTTGATCGCAAGCCTAACTTCCTTTCATGGGAAACGTTAGCTAGTTAACATTAGTCTTTTACATCTAGCTACATATTGAACTTCCATCCTCTCAAGCCAGGGGCACAATGTATGTTTGGATCAGAATCGTCATTATAATCATTGGCCAGTACAGAGAATTAAGTAAAACCACAAGTCCAAATCCCAATCTCCATCCCTGACTATTTTAAGAAAGGGCCAATTTTAGCTAGCTAGCCACTGGCGGACAACACCACAATGAGATGCAACAATTTAAGTTGTTTCTGTCAATGACGTATTGCTTTCGGTGTAATTGGAGTGAAGCACAATTCAAACTGGCTTCCCTTGACACTTTTTTTTGGTGCACACTTTTTTTTGGTGCACTACACACTCAGTTTAGCTCAATGGCTATTATTTTATTATTTTTTAATCAAGGGATTACAAATGCTCGCTGGCTTCCCTTGCATGCAATGCTACGGGCGACAACAATGTCATACTCTTTTTGACCAGACAGCATCAGATGGATGGGATACAGAGACAGAGGGGCGCTGTTTCACTCGCTCGGATGCTTTTTTCCAGTGAGACACATTCAGCCTCTTGCGAATTGAATGAAAATGATGAAACGCAGAGAGACAAATGTAAATTATGTTTTTTATTTTTATTGTTAATTTCCGGGGGGAAGCCTGGCTTCCCTTGGCATCCATAAATACACACCACTGGGATACAGTCTATTGATACATGGCTACTCATTCATTGCAGCTGAAGCATGAGTGGAAGTAAGGAGAAGCACATTTTATGTTTTGTAAAAGTGTTGAATAAAAAGTGTTGACAGTGTTGAATAAAAACTTAAACATGAACTCACTTATAAAAACAGCAGCTCTTTGCTGTATTCTTTGACAGTCTTTCTCTGGTCATGGTTTTAAAAGTTATGACATCTCAGCTAGGCTAGTATCAATCTTTGCTGTGGGGTTGTGGAAGCTGTAGGCACGGTGATTTGAGCTATCCGATTGGCCAGCGCAGTAGGCACACCTGATTTACCTCTCCTGGTCCGCTAGGTAGGCGGAGTTAGTCCCGTCAGACAAATGAGATGGTCCAAAATGGGAACACTTTGCCTATCAGGAGCGCAAGGCTTCTGAATCAAGTGCACCTAACGCCAACAGCACAAGACTAATACAAAAGTGCAAGGCTTTATCACTGGCTTTTCTACAGACATTTTTGGTGATACACTAGGAATGCCTTGAAGATCAACCAGTCGATCTCAATCGACCGACTGTTGACCACTGGTTTAAATCCTAATGATATCATTATCTAACAGATTAGCAGTTTCCAACAGTTTCGACAACCTCAAGACAAACATGAAAAACCACTGGCAATAAACACTGGGAATAATGTAGTAAAACAAGTAATTTAACTTTTCAAAGTCGTGCCAGAAAATGGTCAGGTAAACATTATGTTCACGATTTGAAATTCAGGTATAAATCAATTCAATTATAATTGTGATCTCTGTGGGGATATTTGTGATCTCTGTTGGGATAATTGGGATCTCTGTGGGGATAATGAGGATCTCTGTGGGGTGAGTGAAAAAACGTATTCTTGCTTTGTAGTAATAGTAGGTTAGTATAATCACCGACCTGATATCTACCATAAACAAACATACATTAAACTGCACAAGAAGCATGCTATATTTGACTGCTCACCAGTTAATTGAACAGGGCCCTTAAACTACACATTTCAATTCAAGAATTTCAATCTCCATTGAATAGTTATGCTTGATTTTCTTAATTTCTACAAAACGTCTCCAACCCCTTGTGTGAAGCAACTTGATTATGTCCTGGTATTGAGACCTGTTTTGTTTGGCATATGGATGGGATACAGAGACATCCAGAGTCGCAAGGAGTTGAATGTTAGCACAAAACAGGTCTGGCTCCAAGGCGAACTTGATTAGTCTTCTGCAGTAATAGGGGAAAGCAGAAGACATAGACATGATGAATAGATATTGCTGTGTATTAATTAGTGATGAGTCCTGTGGCATCACAGCCGTGATTTAGTGCTTCCAACCCCTTTCAAACATTGTCTGTCTGAGCTACAGACTGCGTTTTTTTTGTTGCATTGAATTCGTGTATTTCCTCTGCATTCGCCAAAGGATGTGAACAGAGTGGAGCCGCTCCGGGACTGCTCAGGCACAAGCTCTGGGCATGCCCAGCATTTTTTTTCTTCATTACTGTTCTGGTACCGGAGTCTAGGTCCAAAAGGCTCCTTAACAGCTTCTACCTCCAAGCCATAAGACTGCTGAACAATCAATCAAATAATGGCCACCCGGACTATTTACACTGACCCCTTCCTTTGTTTTTACACTGCTGGTACTCGCTATTTATTATCTATGCAAAGTTACTTTATCTCTACCTACATGTACAAATTACCTCGACTAACCTGTACCCCCGCACATTGACTCGGTACCGGTACCCCCTTTATATAGCCTCGTTATTGGTATTTAATTTACATATTCATTACCCACTAAGAAAACCATTTCTGTAGGATATTTTTCTATTAGGTTATTGTTTGGTGGACCTCATTTCTTTCTTGACATTAGTCAATAATACTCATGAATGCAACTTTTTAAGTACAGTAATTATTTTAATTGTAGCCCTGGTTGTACTGAGAAGAAAATGGTAAATACTTATTGGGATGCTAAATATGAGGGCTGGACATGTAGAGAAAAAAACTGATGATTTTTACTGGGGATCCCTGCTCTTCATTCGTTTTTTTAAAGCGATTAGTCACTCAGGAGTAACTGCCTTAGTTTAAAAAACAAGAGGTTGACAGATCTATCGGTCTCTGACTGAATCTGTGGGGCATTTTATGGAAATTCAGGAGATTCCAAACCACCCCATTCCCTCTGGCCAAAAGTATTATCAAATACAAATGACACATGACTTACAATAACGGCACATACCCATGCATGACACAACAGAGTGGCTTACAGAATGTAGGCCTAGTGTGCTTCCTAGTGTAGAGGAGACCGAAATAATGACTATATGATAGACTGACTAAAAGAATGAAAGAAAAAGAGAGCAACAGGTGGTCAAACGATACTGTAGAATCACACGGTTAAAAATAACACCTCCCAAACATTTTCATCGACCAACAACGAGATCAATTGAGTCCTTTCTGGAATCAATGCTTTTAGCCGCTTCAACTATTTTCTAACTCCCGACCGGGGAACCGTGCTTTAACCCCAATCATATAAGAGGAGATTGACGCCACTCTACGCTTACTGACGTTGGTGCTGTATGAACGTCAAGGTTCTCTAGTGATTCTAAAAGCAAAATGCACTTCTTTACAAAGAGCCTTGACACTCAATACTGTTGCTGCTTTTCTTTGAAGGGAAACATGTTCAAAGGAGACTGAACAAACCTCCCCCTCTTTTGTCAATCAAACACACATTTTCTTCCTGGAAGCCATCTCCAAACATTAAGCACAAATAAAATCAGGAGACCCCTCTTTTACAGCAGTCAGTTTGTGTTCACATCTGTGCTGAAAAGTACATTAAATGTTATGCAAGCAGAGCGATAGATATAGACCCTGATCCATAAAACTATTGAAATTAGACAAGCTTAGTGTCAGATTCTGCATTCACCTTTGATTTTCTCTCCCACTTACTCCTACTGCAGACACTGGTTCATGTCATTGTGATGTCATCTTCTCTTCTCGACTGGCCCCAGTTTATCTATACGCCCCCATCGGAAAGCAATAGGGAGCTAGGCTATAGTCTTTCACCGCTTACTGAGAACATTCTCCAAAACCTCCCACAATATTTCTAGCCTCAATGATGTAATGGTAGTTGATTAAACCTTTACACTTGTGGCCTACATGGATAGGGCTAAATCGAAATGTTTCTTACAGAAGAAATATGAAACGCATATACAAACATTGTAGTAATTGAAAAGGAACAGTTTGGAGATCATGAAAAGATTATTAGACCAAAGTTGAGGACACAACAGTTCACCTGACAAGATTGAATCCAAATATTACACTGTTGATTTTATGTGCATTTTACATTTACTGTACTTTTCGCCGCATTTGTTCATGACGAAAGCTGAAAATACTCTGGATACATTCAGTAACATAAGACTATTCCTGGAAAATGTGGAGTAGGTGCAACATAACACAAAACAAAATTACAAGCCTTTGAGAGTGAGTGCTAACTAGTGTCTCCAAGTGACCACACACCTCTCCAAAGTGTGCACAGTTCTAAGTCATTTCAATGCAATTTTCTGACTCAAAGAAGAATCTTCAACTATAAGGTGCTTTTTGTTTAGCTTTCCTAGCTGTGCTGTTGAGGAACTAGAGTATGCACATTTGTAGTTGTTTTGTTTGAGGAATCGTGTGCATTCAGGTGCGTGTTCCGTGGCAATTTTTCTTCACAATAGACAAAGAGTCTCATTCTGTTCCGAACAACCCAGGACATGACGCAATGTCATCTTGTAACTGTACATCAAACATAGTGATCATGAACGTTGACACTGTATATGACATGAGTTTTATGATATGGAAATGTGAAGTGCATATTTAGACTGTATGACATCAAAGTGGCATTTATTATAATCCTGTCACGTCCTTCTGCTTGTCTTCACCCCCTTTCAGGTGTTTCCCATCTTCCCCATTATCCCCTGGGTACTTATACCTGTTTTCTCTGTTTGTCTGTGCCAATTCGTCAGGTCACCCAACGTTTTGTCTCAGCGCCTGTTTTCTCCCCAGTCTCTCTTTCTCATCCTCCTGGTTTTGACCCTTGCCTGTCCTGACTCTGAGCCCGCCTGCCCGACCACTCTGCCTGCCCCAGACCCTGAACCTGCCTGCCATCCTGTACCTTTGCCACTACTCTGGATTATCGACCCCTGCCTGCCTTGACCTGTCGTTTGCCTGCCCCTGTTGCTGTAATAAACAGTGTTACTTCAACACAGTCTGTATTTAGGTCTTACCTGAAACCTGATAAATCCTCAATGTCTCATCTTTCAAAATATCAGAGTCCTCTTAATTTACAGCATTTCCCTCTCTGACAACAAAAAAAATATACAGAATTAGCAGGAGGGATGGGGGCCACTTCTTGTCACGGTGCTCAAGTTCAGAATGTCTGTCAGTCAACACCCATACATTACTGTGAAGCTCAGAGCCTGAGCTCTAATGTCATTTATAGCATGTTACTGTACAGCCACTGCGTCCAATTTAGATGCTTTTCAGTGCCAATATCAGCCATTTTTAACCTGTATATCCTTCAGAGGGACCAACAATCTTCCAATACGTTGTATCAAACTCAGAAATCAAGAAAATAACAAAAAACATATATCACTTAAAGCGCCCAACCTTATATCTTCTGTAGTCAGACTATTGGCATTATAGGTATTGGTTGAAGCTCAGTGTTACATTCAAATCTCCCTACCATCATATCTAAGCTAATATGGCAACAATCAATCAACTTGATTGGAGGTACACAACACACTCCCCGCCTCCCGTCATGAGCCGTCCATCCGTTACTGAGAACCACATACCAGATTTTTAACAGGGTTGTTAGCATTAGGGTTGTCAGACAAGTATTTGCCCAGAACTAGCTCAATATCTAGGTGTCGGATAAGAAAGAGACTACACAGTCCATAAAGTGACCATTAGACTTGCCACCTTTTGGACTAAATAAGGTTGTAGGTACAACAGTTTTGATTACATTTGATAATTTATGACTCTCAAGTGCTAATTTTTGTCACTAAGAACCAATGCTGTGTAAACTTTTTGTAGCATTTATGACAATGCTAACATCTTTTCAGACAAATCTCAGAGTTCTAACACCGGGTCAGTTGCTCAGCAACAACACAGCTTGCACCATGCTGCCAGTCATAAGAAATGTATGTGAACTGTCACGTCTGCTCCCGCTCTTTCCCTCCCCCTGGCGCTTGAGGGCGCCAGAATGCCTTGCATCACTCACTCCTGCCATCCATCACGTACACCTGCCTTTCCTTGTCACGCGCATCAGCGTTATTGGACTCACCTGGACTCTATTATCACCTGTTCATTTCCTCCCCTATATGTGTCAGTTCCCCAGCTCTGTTCCCTGCTTCTGCATTGATTGTTTTTCTGTTTGCTAAGCTGTTTATGTCTCGTTCCATGTCCGTTATTTATTAAATGTTACTCTCCGTACCTGCTTCGTCTCTCCAGCGTCATCCTTGTGATAGATCGTGACAGAATGCAGAAGCCATCACACGAAGCATCGGGGAGTACTGGCGTTCTGGTTGGTATAGTGGCATCGGCTCTGGGTCACCACCGATGGAACCGGGGGTGCCTAGCCTGCTCGTCGGGCTTCCACGCCCTAGCAGGCTCGAGAGGTTTCCTTGCCCCGGTTGGCTCGGATGGCGCCCATCCCACGTCGGGCCTCAGCTGGATCGTCAGTTCTTGTCTGCCCAGCCTGTCCAGGAGTTTTTTTGTTTGTTTGTTGTTTGTTTTGTCGGTGACGTCGGGGGTGGATTCTGCCGCCGATGGAATCGGGGGTGCCTAAGCCAGCCCGTCGAGCTTTCATGCCCTGGCTGGCTCGAGAGGTTTCATTGCCTCGGTTGGCTCGGTGGCTTCCCATCCCACGTCACAATCCACCGGATCATCGGGTTTCCTCAGCGGGATCGACAGGCGTCTGGACTCAGCCGGATCGTCAGGCTCCCATGCCTCAGCCGGCTCGCCAGGCTCTCACGCTCCAGCCGGTTCGTCGGGCTTCCACGCCTCAACCGGCTTGCCCAGCGCCCATGTCTCGGCCGGTTTGCCCAGGTGGGACGCCGGGTGGCGCCCCTAGTGGGGGGGTACTGTCACGTCTGCTCCCGCTCTTTCCCTCCCCCTGGCGCTTGAGGGCGCCAGAATGCCTTGCATCACTCACTCCTGCCATCCATCACGTACACCTGCCTTTCCTTGTCACGCGCATCAGCGTTATTGGACTCACCTGGACTCTATTATCACCTGTTCATTTCCTCCCCTATATGTGTCAGTTCCCCAGCTCTGTTCCCTGCTTCTGCATTGATTGTTTTTCTGTTTGCTAAGCTGTTTATGTCTCGTTCCATGTCCGTTATTTATTAAATGTTACTCCCCGTACCTGCTTCGTCTCTCCAGCGTCATCCTTGTGATAGATCGTGACAGTGAACAACCCTAGGCTGCTATGTATAGCTAGCTATATGGTGGGATTCAAACTGAGGTTAGTCAAGAAATGCAAGCAGATATTTTGATTAGCCAGGTAGCTAACTAGCTAATGTTGCCAAGCTAACATTAGATTGCTTGTACAATGTCCAGCAGCTAGCCTCTGTAGCTAGCTAACAGCAGTCAGCTAGCAAGCTAACGAACCGGCAAATAAAGGTAGCTAGACAATAACGAACCGGCAAATAAAGATAGCTAGACAAGCTTGGTAGCTAACTAATTAGCTAATGTAGTGTTATACCAGTCAGATGAGATAACATTGGCTAGGTAGCTAACCAACAAACAAGGAAATATAGCTAGCTATATTTTTCCCAGTAAGGTTTTTCAAAAAGGCTGAAGTTGTGTAAACTGCTGATAATATAAAATCAAAATCAAAAAGGACAAGAATGGAATTAAGAAATATGGAAATATTACGATGAGCAATGTCGGAGTCCGTAGTATATACAGTATATATATATACACACAGTGCCAGTCAAAGGTTTGGACACACCTACTCATTCAAGGGTTTCTTTATTTTTACTATTTTCTACATTGTAGAATAATAGTGAAGACATCAAAAATATGAAATAACACATTTGGAATCATGTAATACTTGTAACAATATGTTTGTACAGTATGTGTGTGTGTGTGTATATAAACTCAACAAAAAAGAAACGTCCCTTTTTCATGACACTGTCTTTCAAAGATAATTCGTAAAAATCCAAATAACTTCACAGATCTTCATTGTAAAGGGTTTAAACACTGTTTCCCATGATTGTTCAATGAACCATAAACAATTAATGAACATGCACCTGTGGAACGGCCATTAAGACACTAACAGCAATTTTCTTTTTTTTCTTTTTTTGACTTTTATTTAACCAGGTAGGCAAGTTGAGAGCAAGTTCTCATTTACAATTGCGACCTGGCCAAGATAAAGCAAAGCAGTTCGACACATACAACAACACAGAGTTACACATGGAGTAAAACAAACATACAGTCAATAATACAGTAGAAAAATAAGTATATACAATGTGAGCAAATGAGGTAGATAAGGGAGGTAAAGGCAAAAAAAAGGCCATGGTGGCGAAGTAAATACAATATAGCAAGTAAAACACTGGAATGGTAGATTTGCAGTGGAAGAATGTGCAAAGTAGAGATAGAAATAATGGGGTGCAAAGGAGCAAAATAAATAAATAAATACAGTAGGGGGAGAGGTAGTTGTTAGGGCTAAATTATAGATGGGCTATGTACAGGTGCAGTAATCTGTGAGCTGCTCTGACAGCTGGTGCTTAAAGCTAGTGAGGGAGATAAGTGTTTACAGTTTCAGACATTTTTGTAGTTCATTCCAGTCATTGGCAGCAGAGAACTGGAAGGAGAGGAAGGAAGAATTGGTTTTGGGGGTGACCAGAGAGATATACCTGCTGGAGCGCGTGCTACAGGTGGGTGCTGCTATGGTGACCAGCGAGCTGAGATAAGGGGGGACTTTACCTAGCAGGGTCTTGTAGATGACCTGGAGCCAGTGGGTTTGGCGATGAGTATGAAGTGAGGGCCAGCCAACGAGAGCGTACAGGTCGCAGTGGTGGGTAGTATATGGGGCTTTGGTGACAAAACGGATGGCACTGTGATAGACTGCATCCAATTTATTGAGTAGGGTATTGGAGGCTATTTTGTAAATGACATCGCCGAAGTCGAGGATAGGTAGGATGGTCAGTTCTACAAGGGTATGTTTGGCAGCATGAGTGAAGGATGCTTCGTTGCGAAATAGGAAGCCAATTCTAGATTTAACTTTGGATTGGAGATGTTTGATGTGAGTCTGGAAGGAGAGTGTACAGTCTAACCAGACACCTAGGTATTTGTAGTTGTCCACATATTCTAAGTCAGAACCGTCCAGAGTAGTGATGTTGGACGGGCGGGCAGGTGCAGGCAGGTGCAGGCAGCGATCGGTTGAAGAGCATGCATTTAGTTTCTTGTATTTTAGAGCAATTGGAAGCCACGGAAGGAGAGTTGTATGGCATTGAAGCTCGTCTGGAGGGTTGATAACACAGTGTCCAAAGGGCCAGAAGTATACAGAATGGTGTCGTCTGCGTAGAGGTGGATCAGAGACTCACCAGCAGCAAGAGCGACATCATTGATGTATACAGAGAAGAGAGTCGGTCCAAGAATTGAACCCTGTGGCACCCCCATAGAGACTGCCAGAGGCCCGGACAACAGGCCCTCCGATTTGACACACTGAACTCTATCAGAGAAGTAGTTGGTGAACCAGGCGAGGCAATCATTTGAGAAACCAAGGCTATCGAGTCTGCCGATGAGGATGTGGTGATTGACAGAGTCAAAAGCCTTAGCCAGGTCAATGAATACGGCTGCACAGTATTGTTTCTTATCGATGGCGGTTAGGATATCGTTTAGGACCTTGAGCGTGGCTGAGGTGCACCCATGACCAGCTCTGAAACCAGATTGCATAGCGGAGAAGGTATGATGGGATTCGAAATGGTCGGTAATCTGTTTGTTGACTTGGTTTTCGAAGACCTTAGAAAGGCAGGGTAGGATAGATATAGGTCTGTAGAAGTTTGGGTCAAGAGTGTACCTCCCTTTGAAGAGGGGGATGACTGCAGCTGCTTTCCAATCTTTGGGAATCTCAGACGACACGAAAGAGAGGTTGAACAGTTAAGGTCATAGTTATGAAAACTTAGGACACTAAAGAGGATTTTCTACTGACTCTGAAAAACACTGAAAGAAAGATGCCCAGGGTCTCTGCTCATCTGCATGAACATGCCTTAGGCATGCTGCAAGGAGGCATGAGGACTGCAGATGTGGCCAGGGCAATAAATTGCAATGTCCGTACTGTGAGACGCCTAAGTCAGCGCTACAGGGAGACAGGATGGACAGCTGATCATCCTCGCGGTGGCAGACCACATGTAACAACACCTGCACAGGATCGGTACATCTGAACCTCACACCTGCGGGACAGGTACAGGATGGCAACAACAACAGCCCGAGTTACACCAGGAATGCACAATCCCTCCATCAGTGCTCAGACTGTCTGCAATAGGCTGAGAGAGGCTAGACTGAGGGCATGTAGGCCTGTTGTAAGGCAGGTCCTCACCAGACATCACTAGCAACAATGTCGCCTATGGGCACAAACCCACCATCGCTGGACCAGACAGGACTGGCAAAAAGTGCTCTTCACTGACGAGTCGCGGTTTTGTCTCACCAGGGGTGATGGTCGGATTCGCATTTATCGTCGAAGTAATGAGCTTTACACCGAGGCCTGTACTCTGGAGCGGGATCAGTTTGGAGGTGGAGGGTCCGTCATGGTCTGGGGCGGTGTGTCACAGCATCATCGGACTGAGCTTGTTGTCATTGCATGCAATCTCAACTCTGTGTGTTACAGGGAAGACATCCTCCTCCCTCATGTGGTACCCTTCCTGCAGGCTCACCCTGACATGACCCTCCAGCATGACAATGCCACCAGCCATACCGATCGTTCTGTGCATGATTTCCTGCAAGACAGGAATGTCAGTGTTCTGCCATGGCCAGCAAAGAGACCGAATCTCCATCCCATTGACCACGTCTGGGACCTGTTGGATCGGAGGGTGAGGGCTAGGGCCATTCCCCCCAGAAATGTCTGGGAACTTGCATGTGCCTTGGTAGAAGAGTGGGGTAACGTCTCACAGCAAGAACTGGCAAATCTGTTGCAGTCCATGAGGAGATGCACTGCAGTACATAATGCAGCTGGTGGCCACACCAGATTCTGATTTACTTTTGGTTTTGACCCCCCCTTTGTTCAGGGACACATTATTCAATATATGTTAGTCACATGTTTGTGGAACTTGTTCCGCTTATGTCTCAGTTGTTGAATCTTGTTATGTTCATACAAATATTTACACATGTCAAGTTTGTTTAAAATCAACGCAGTTAACAGCGAGAGGACGTTTCTTTTTTTGCTGTGTGTTATGTGTTGGGATGTATGGAGATTATGGACAGTATGTAGATATAATATATACAGTTGAAGTCGGAAGTTTACATACACCTTAGCCAAATACATTTAAACTCAGTTTCACGATTCCTGACATTTAATCCAAGTACAAATTCCCTCTCTTAGGTCAGTTAGGATCACCACTTTATTTTAATAATGTGAAATGTCAGAATAATAGTAGAGAGAAGGATTCATTTCAGCTTTTATTTCTTTCATCACATTCCCAGTGGGTCAGAAGTTTATACACTCAATTAGTATTTGGTAGCATTGCCTTTAAATTGTTTTACTTGGGTCAAATGTTTCGGGTAGCCT
Organism: Salvelinus alpinus; assembly: GCF_045679555.1. Classification (NCBI taxonomy): domain Eukaryota; kingdom Metazoa; phylum Chordata; class Actinopteri; order Salmoniformes; family Salmonidae; genus Salvelinus; species Salvelinus alpinus. Next base: position 16,021,667 of record NC_092093.1, on the reverse strand, counting down.
TCCACAACCTCCCCACAATGTTGGGTGAATTTTGGCCCATTCCTCCTGACAGAGCTGGTGTCAGGTTTGTAGGCCTCCTTGCTCGCACACGCATTTTCAGTTCTGCCCACAAATGTTCTATAGGATTGAGGTCAGGGCTTTGTGATGGCCACTCCAATACCTTGACTTTGTTGTCCTTAAGCCATTTTGCCACAACTTTGGACATATGCTTAGGGTCATTGTCCATTTGGAAGACCCATTTGCGACCAAGCTTTAACTTCTTGACTGATGTCTTGAGATGTTGCTTCAATATATTCACATTCCTACCTCATGATGCCATCTATTTTGTGAAGTGCACCAGTCCCTCCTGCAGCAAAGCACCCCCACAACATGATGCTGCCACCCCACGTTCTTCACGGTTGGGATGGTGTTCTTCGGCATGCAAGCCTCCCCCTTTTTCCTCCAAACATAACGATGGTTATTATGGCCAAACAGTTTTATTTTTGTTTCATCAGACTAGAGGACATTTCTCCAAAAAGTACAATATTTGTCCCCATGTGCAGTTTGCAAATCGTAGTCTGGATTTTTCATGGTAGTTTTGGAGCAGTGGCTTTTTCTTGCTGAGCGTCCTTTCAGGTTATGTCGATATAGGACTCGTTTTACTGTGGATATAGATACTTCTGTACCGGTTTCCTCCAGCATCTCCACACGGCAATTTGCTGTTGTTCTGGGATTGATTTGCACCATTTTTTAAACATAATATAACCATTTACAATTTCAGTATCACATGTCTTAGAGTGATGGACTGTGCCATCCCCGTGGCATCCGCAACGGATTAGTCCACTGAGACAGTGTCTTGTGCACCACGAAAAAATTATAATAATTGCAACTGCTCGACTAAAGAAATCTCGGTCGACCAACAGCCTATCGACCAAACAATCAACCAGTCGACTAAATGGGGTCAGCCCTACTAGGGACACAGTGCTTCATGGCAGAGGCGGATTGTGGGAATGCACCTGACATAGAGAAATGCAAGCTAGCCCATGTGGAACTGACAAAGGACTTATGCTAATTAAAATGCACGCAGTAAACATGGTACTTCACACACTATCAATACTTAAAATCTATGTTCTGTTTCAAATCTGTGAGTTCTCCCACCTGTTTCCATATTTATACAGCCATTTATACATTTAAGTGTGCTCTTTTACTGGAGTTGGACAGCTGTGTACAGCCTTAACGTTAACAATTGTAGCTGAAGTTTTGTATTCAAGGGTATCAAACACTTATCCAATTTCAGATTTGTAAATATGTCTATCATTTCTCTTTAGAGTTTTGTACTTGTCTAATGACTTTGTATTTTGCAGCTGTTTCTCAGCAGGTTGTCATTTGTTATAGTGTTTGTATCAGGAGTTATCAAAATTGCTCTTGACGATACACAGGGTTATGAAGGCTTTTCTGTTCAAGCCCAGTGCTACCACACCTGATTCTACTACGCAGCTGTTCGAGACCTCAGCTGTTCGAGACCTCAGCTGTTCATCCAGACCTCAGCTGTTCATCCAGACCTCAGCTGTTCATCCAGACCTCAGCTGTTCATCCAGACCTCAGCTGTTCATCCAGACCTCAGCTGTTCATCCAGACCTCAGCTGTTCATCCAGACCTCAGCTGTTCATCCAGACCATGAATAGTAGAATCAGGTGTGGAAGAACTGGGCTTGAACAAAAAAGCCTGCAGAAACCTGTAGCTTGTCAAGAGCAATTGTGGTCATCCCTGAATTGTTTTTACAAAGTTTATCTGATGGTTGTAAATGTTTTATTTAGTGATAACTCACCTTTTGTTTGAAGGTAATGTAGTACTACGCCTTTCTTCATTCAACTTTAAGGTACATTTTCATGTAAATAGTATTGTGGAAAATTACATAATTAGTCATGCTATCCCATGTTTTACTGTTTAAAGAATTGACTCTTGTTATATGCTAGTGTTTTTTCTAACCTGATTCAAACTTGTCTTTGTGGGACTGGGTCATGAGACTGGGCGTATAGTTAAGGTCCGTTTGGGTGCGACCGCAGCATGTGACATCCCGTGTGTTTACTATCTACAGGAAGTCAAATGTATGGAAACTTGCACATTATAGTATTTGCTGTTGCAAATGCAGTTAGACGGTTGAGCCCTCGGGCTATCAACCTCGTGCTATCTTAAATCTGCACAGACAATTCATTGCCTTTTACACATTATCTGCTGACTGCCACGTATACAAAAAGGATGTGCTTCTCTATAAAAGCTGAGAACCGACACTGTTCGTTGAGCTTTTCAACTATGCACAGATTTGGTCTACTACAGTAGCTATGTTGGTATTGTACTTCAAACTACGTGTAGGCAGGTTGCTTAGGATTCAAACCTTCTCAAAAAGCCTAATTCATACTCTTCAGAGGGATAATGGACCTTACAGTGTCCTGCTATTGAAATGATGTACAGTGCCTTCTGAAAGTTCAGACCACTTGACTTTTTCCACATTACAGCCTCATCCTAAAATGTCTAAAATATCTTTTTACTCAGCAATCTACACATAATACCAAAAGAATAGGTTTTTAGAATTATTTTCAGATGTATTAAAAATAAAGAACAGATACATTATTTACATAAGTATTCAGACCCTTTGCTATGAGACTTGATTGAGCTCAGGTGCATCCTGTTTCCATTGATCATCCTTGAGATGTTTCTACAACTTGATTGGAGTACACCTGTGGTAAATTCAATTAATTGGACATGATTTAGAAAGGCACACACCTGTCTATATAAGTTCCCCACAGTTGACAGTGCATGTCAGAGCAAAAAACAAGCCATGTGGTCGCAGGAATTGTCTGTAGAGCTCTGAGACAGGATTTAGTCAAGGCACAGAGCTGGGGAAGGGCACCAAAACATTTCTGCAGCATTGTGGCCTCCGTCATTCTTAAATGGAAGAAGTTTGGAACCACTAGGACTCTTCCTAGAGCTGGCAGCACGGCCAAACAGAGCAATCGGGGGAGAAGGGCTTTGGTCAGAGAGGTGACCAAGAACCCGATGGTCACTCTGACAAAGCGCCAGAGTTCCTCTGTGGAGATGGGAGAACCTTCCAGAAGGACAACCATCTCTGCAGCACTCCCCCAATCAGGCCTTTATGGCACAGTGGTCAGACGGAAGCCACTCCTCAGTAAAAGGCAAATGACAGCCCTCTTGGAGTTTGCCAAAAGGCACCTAAATGCTCTCAGACCATGATCCTCAGATCCTCAGGTCTAATGAAACCAAGATTGATCTGTTTGGCCTGAAGGCTAAGCTTCACGTCTAGAGGAAACCTGCCACCATCCCTACGGTAAAGCATGGTGGTGGCAGCATCATGCTGTGGTGATGTTTTTCAGCGGCAAGGACTTGGAAACTAGTCAGGGTCAAGACAAAGATGAACGGAGCAAAGTGAGATCCTTGATGAACCTGCTTCAGAGCGCTCAGGACCTCAGACTGGGGCAAAGGTTCTTCTTCCCACAGGACAACGACCCTAAGCACACAGCCAACAGGAGTGGCCTCGAGACAAGTCTCTGAATGTCTGGACTTGAACCCGATCGAACATCTCTGGAGAGACCTGACAACGCTCCCCATCCAACCTGACAGAGCTTGAGAGGATATTGCAAAGAAGAATGGGAGAAACTCCTCAAAAACAGGTGTGCCAAGATTGTAGCGTTGTACCCAACAAGACTCAAGGCTGTAATCACATCTTCAACAAGGTACTGAGTAAAGGGTCTGAATACGTATGTATTTTTTTTTTTAATTAACCTTTATTTAACTAAGTCAAATTCTTATTTACAACGACAGCCTACCAGGAAACAGTGGGTTAACTTCCATGTTCAGGGGCAGAACAACCTTGTCAGCTCGGGGATTCGATCCAGCAACCTTTCGGTTACTAGCCCAACGCTCTAACCACTAGGCTACCTGCCGCCCCGTAAATATAATATTTTTTTATTTTTTTATTAGCAAACATTTCTTAACCTGTTTTTGCTTTGTCATTATGGGGTATTGTTTGTAGATTGACAAGGAATGTGGTTCTGAATATAAACAGCAACACAGCCAACATTGGCATTTCTGTATTTTCTGTAGATGTTATGACCATGTATTGCTACCACTGTATCAAAGGTATTATCTAAGAGAGTTTCAGAGATAGTCAGAATATGAACGTCATCTGTTACTTGCAAGTTATTAATTTCATGAACCTTGTTTCTAAAGATACATATGTTTATGTGAGCTATTTTTAGCACTTTTCTGGGATGCTTACCTGTTTTCATTGCTTTACTGGGAAGCTTAGCAGAAGTAGAAATGTTCATGTTATGTATGTTAGTGCAGGGTGAGCTGCACAGAGTGGATTTCATACTAGGGCACACCGCCTCAGTGCTAACACTATAACTCTGGTTCAAAGGCACATGATTACTGCATACAATAGTTGTAGGATCAGCAGAGGCCTTCAGGGCAGTTACAGGGACATAAATTAGGTTACTTACATTATGTCTATCAACGCCCCTGGTATAATGTACATTTGCTGAAGCATTATGACAACTCAGCGACACAATGGTAGAGATTAGCTGGGTTTGGGGCTTGGGTCATTGATAAGTAATTGTCTCAACGTAGCCTTATAACGCTGTGAAAGGATCCAGAAACCCAAAGTTGAATGGCAGAGGCCTTCTGTCCAACTTCTGAAGGCCTAGCCAATGGCAGGCTAAGCTAGCTAGATTTTTCTACCCAGAGAAAGAAAATTCTGATTGGATATTATTATCTCTTCAGCATTAACCCTTATCTTTCCAACACATGAGAAGAGATGAAATTGGAAGACCATAAAAATTATTGTGAAGATGAAATATAAATTCCCAAAAATATACATTTTTATAAATGCTTTGGCCTTCTCTGAAGGTTCTAGCAGACCTTCACGGTTCTCCACTGGGTTAGGATTTTGAATGGAAATTTTAGGTCCCCACAAGGATAGTAAACCTATTAGGGTGTCCAATCAAAATGCATTTGACCAATGGGTAAAGTAATATGTTAATTTAATTCAGCTTGTGTGATGCAAATGTTACTATTTGCGACTAGCGGAAACAACTTTGAAAACGACGACCACACAATGTAAAATCCTCAAAAGTTTTGACGATAAAGCTGCAACGCTCTGAGCTCAATGCTTATTATCGAAGGTATTAGATCACTGATTACACTTTTATATAATGATATGATAGAGTAAGATCCCACTGAATGATTCAGCACATGAAAAATAATTTGTCTTGGTAAAATGTATTTTATAACATAAGGAAATGAAATGTCATCACCAAAGCGTGTCTGCCCAGAGTGGGTGGACACCCTAAACATATGCTGTCTGTTTGTGCGTTTGTGTGAAATATTCTCATGAGGCTAGATTAAATGATCTGGCCATCTTCCATCTGTCTCTGAGAAGCACTTCAAGTGCTAACGAGATATGACACATGAAGCCAACCACCTAAGATACAGAGACACTTAAAGCTATCACATAGTGCATGGGAAAAGACTACTATGGGCTTTTCATCTTAACCAGTATCCATATTTTTTTCAATAAAAAATACTGGTTATATCAATGGATATCAGAACTTTCATGTAGAGACAGAAATAAAAAAAAGCGTAGGTGTCTCAAGTTTGGAGAGCTTCCCAACTTGCCTCACCCTGACTCACAACTTAGAATATATTGACACATCTCCATGGAAACTGCTCAGAAACTGATCAAGAGAGAGACTTGAATGTTTTTGGAAAGTGGCTTGGACCATGTCATCATTATTTGTGTTTAAATCAGTTTCACTTTCTCTCATGTGATCACATTTCAATAGGGGAACCATTTTTCTATGCAAAGGGTACTTTATTGGTATTGAACCATGATAAGAGGTCAGATCACCATAACCAAATCCTTGCTTTCTCACATCCTTTATCCTTTTCCTACCACAGTTTTAAAATGTCTGAGGGAAGAGAGGAGAGGACTGAGAAGAACTCACTTCGCTCTGACATTTTGAAAAGGAAGCGGGGAGAGGGTGGAGGATAGGGGACGCAAGGAACGAGGAAAGACTTTTGAGATTCATCCAAATAGTTCCCTCTCCTATGGCTGTGCCATTACAGTCTCTTCTCTATCCAACTGTACTATACATATAAAGATATGAGAATACTGTGATTGAGGTTCAGAATGTAATTTGTCACTAGGCTCATTGGGACACAAAATCTACAGAAACGATAGCAGGCTCAAGAATAATATCACGAACTAGAAGTGAAAACTTCAACAAGCTATTCTGACAGCAAATCACCTTGACACAGCTGACGGATTGTGGCGATATCACTGCCACCTTGTGTCCTATTCTATATTCTTAAAACTCTCCATGCCTTGGTGAAACAAAGCAAAAACGACAAATAAATAATTTTCTTATTCATAGGTTGCACCTCCGTCACTTGGGCCCATGATGCCATTCTTATGCGAAACACTGCTTTTAATCAGGGCAAGGCGACCGGAAACATGACCGAATACAAACAGTGTAGCTATTCCCTCTGCAAGGCAATCAAACAAGCTAAGCGTCAGTATAGAGACAAAGTAGAGTCGTAATTCAACGACTCAGACACGAGAGGTATGTGGCAGGGTCTACAGTCAATCACGGACTACAAAAAGAAAACCAGCCCCGTCGCGGACCACGATGTCTTGCTCCCAGACAAACTAAACAACTTCTTTGCTCTCTTTGAGGACAATACAGTGCCACCGACAGGGCCCACTACCAAAACCTGCGGGCTCTCCTTCACTGCAGCCAACGGGAGTAAAACATTTAAACGTGTTAACCCTCGCAAGGCTGCCGGCCCAGACGGCATCCCTAGCCACGTCCTCAGAGAATGCGCAGACCAGCTGGCTGGTGTCTTTCCGGACATATTCAATCAATCCTTATCCCAGTCTGCTGTTCCCACATGCTTCAAGAGGGCCACCATTGTTCCTGTTCCCAAGAAAGCTAAGGTAACTGAGCTAAATGACTATCGCCCCGTAGCACTCACTTTCGTCATCATGAAGTGCTTTGAGAGACTAGTCAAGGACATATCACCTCCATCCTACCTGACACCCTAGACCCACTCCAATTTGCTTACCACCCCAATAGGTTCACAGACAACGCAATCGCAATCACACTGCCCTAACCCATCTGGACAAGAGTAATACCTATATAAGAACGCTGTTCATCGACATTTAACACCATAGTAGCCTCCAAACTCGTCATTAAGCTGGAAACCCTGGGTCTCGACCCCGCCCTATGCAACTGGGTCCTGGACATCCTGACGGCTGCCCCCAGGTGGTGAGGGTAGGAAACAACATCTCCACCCCGCTGATCCTCAACACTGGGGCCCCACAAGGGTGCGTTCTCAGCCCTCTCCTGTACTCCCTGTTCACCCATGACTGCGTGGCCATGCACGCCTCCAACTCAATCATCAAGTTTGCAGATGACACTAGTGGTAGGCTTGATTACCAACAACGACGAGACGGCCTACAGGGAGGAGGTGAGGGCACTCGGAGTGTGGTGTCAGGAAAATAACCTCACACTCAACGTCAACAAAACAAAGCAGATGATTGTGGACTTCAAGAAACAGCAGAGGGAGCAGCCCCCTATAGACGGGACAGTAGTGTAGAAGGTGAAAAGTTAAGTTCCTCGGCGTACACATCACGGACAAACTGAAATGTCCACCCACACAGACAGCGTGGTGAAGAAGGCGCAGCAGCGCCTCTTCAACCTCAGGAGGCTGAAGAAATTCAGCTTGTCACCAAAAACACTCACAAACTTTTACAGATGCACAATCGAGAGCATCCTGTCGGGCTGTATCACCGCCTGGTACGGCAACTGCTCCGACCACAACATTAAGGCTCTCCAGAGGGTAGTGAGGTCTGCACAACGCATCACCGGGGGCAAACTACCTGCCCTCCAGGACACCTACACCACCCGATGTCACAGGAAGGCTGTTACGAACCCCTTTGGCCCTGAAGTCTAGGGGGGATGGAAACGAGACCCGTAACATAACTCATGCAAATCATAATAGTGAAAAGGAACAGTGAGAACTAATAACAGACAACTTAAATCTATCGTCAAACACTTGTGGTTTATTTGTTAAACACACGGTAAAGGGGGGGGGGGGGGCTGAGCTGGACCCAAGGAAAGAAATAATAAATATACAAAAAACCCTAAGCTAGTCTTACCTGCTTCAATAACCGCTAGCTAACTAACCAATAAAATACAGTGCTGCCAACATACTGACTCAAATCTCTAGCCACTTTAATAATAAAAAATTGGATGTAATAAATGTATCACTAGCCACTTTAAACAATTCCACTTTATATAATGTTTACATACCTTACATTACTCATCTCATATGTATATACTGTACTCTATGCCATTTACTGCATCTTGCCTATGCCGTTCGGCCATCGCTCATCCATATATTTTTATGTACATATTCTTATTCATTCCTTTACATTTGTGTGTATAAGGTAGTTGTTGTGAAATTGTTAGATTACTTGTTAGATATTACTGCATGATCGGAACTAGAAGCACAAGCATTTCGCTACACTCGCATTAACATCTGTTAACCATGTGTATGTGACAAATAAAATGTGATTTGATTTATGACTGTTCTCCAATTCGGCGGCGCAAGAGTGGTACCCTAAAGTCGTGATAAGCCCAGTCATTCTGGATGGAGGCTAACGACTGTTTAGTCTAAATTTCACTATAGTGCCAAGTTCCTCAGCGTACACGCCACTGACAATCTGAAATGGTCCACCCACACAGACAGTGTGGTGAAGAAAGCACAACAGCGCCTCCTTAACCTCAGGAGGCTGAAGAAATTTGGCTTGTCACCAAAAACCCTCACAAACTTTTACAGACGCACCATTGAGAGCATCCTGTCGGACTGTATCAGCACCTGGCATGGCAAGTCTCCAGAGGGTGGTGCGGTCTGCCCAAAACCAGTGGCACACTGCCTGCCCTCCAGGACATCTACAGCACCCAATGTCACATGAAGGCCTAAAAGATCATCAAAGACCTCAGCCTACCTGAGCCACGGCCTGTTCACCCCGCTATCATCCAGAAGACGTGGACAATACAGGTGCATCAAAGCTGAGACCGAGAGACTGAAAAACAGCTTCTATCTCAAGGCCATCAGACTGTTAAATAGCCATCACTAGCCGGCCTCCACCCAGTACCCTGCCCTGAACTTAGTCACTGTCACTAGTCGGCTACCACCCGGTTACTCAATCCTGCACCTTAAGAGGCTGCTGCCCTATGTACATAGGCATGTAACACTGGTCACTTTAATAATGTTCAAATACTGTTTTACAAATTTCATATGTACAGTATAATAATGTATTCTAGTCAAGACCATCCTATTCAACTATTGCTGTACATACTGTATACTATTCTATCCTATGTATTCTACAGACATGCTACATATTCTAGCCCCATACTATCCATAACACTGTCTGGTCCCGTGTAGCTCAGTTGGTAGAGCATAGTGCTTGCAACACTAGGGTTGTGGGTTTGATTCCCATGGTACAATTTTTTTTTAATGTAAGCACTCAGTTCTATAAGTCGCTCTGAATAAGAGTGTCTGCTAAATAAAATAAAAAATTAATAACAATGTCTTTACATCCCATGTATATATTTATATTCTGGACTGACATTGCTTGTCCTAATATTTATTTTACATTTAGATGTATGTGTATCGTTGTATATTGTTAGATATTACTGCACTGTTGGAGCTAGGATCCCAAGCATTTCGCTACACCCGCAATAACAGCTGCTAAATATGTGCATGCGACAAATAAAATTTGATTTGGAAATACGATGACATTGCTAAAGTAGTCAAATGTTTAATAGGAACAACTTTGCCGGCATTGTGATGTCGTCAAATTTACTTTAGAGAGATGGCAAGATTGTCATCAGCTAGCATAGTTTGTAAAAATAGCTAGAAATTATAACATTAGCTATTTAAAATCCCCTCAATCTTCAACGTTAACGTTATCAACGTTATACTGCATCTAAAGTCAATCTGGCGACATCAAAAGGTTTTCCTTATAAATATTTTCTTCCTTTCGAATGTCATTGCTTTTCCATGCCACTGTAATGCACTTTTCATTAAATCTTCATCAGCGCTCATTGACAATGCATCGAGTAGAATGCACAGTTGGGCATCAGTCCAAAACAAACGTTCAAAACAATATTGTGACGAAACATGCAACCCATGAAAATAACCTCTGATTAAAGAGATTCTCCAGTACTTTTGTATACTTTTTAACCAGTAAAACTGAAAGTAGCACTCACGAGCCAAAAGTGTTCCCCAAAAATGGCATCCTACATCACATATGTGCAGATATGTGCACCACGTCATTGAGATCTCTCTCTCTCACTCTGCTGTGTGTGTATGATGTGCCTTGCTAGCCGTCACTCAAATGGTGAGGGGCTGAAGCTCATTGGTAAAACTCAAATTGCTAGGGGACTGTGCTAAGATAATGATGCTGAAGAAAGCCATTAAAGGTGAAGCAATGATCATACATTATTGTGAAGAATAGGCTAATGACGATGGAATATAGCTATGCGGAGACCCTCATTGTGAAGTGCAAATCATCACTGGTTAACTTTTATTCCTCCCACGTTATGACAATGTCGTTTAGAACATAATCTCGGTCACCTAGAAATAAACTCTCAGACAAAGCCCCTCCAATTAACTACTGTGCACACAGGCTTGAAATCATCGCCCCCAGTTTTTTTTATTTAAGCACCGTCTTCGCCCAATCCTGATTCATCCAAATAATCAGTGACAAAAACCCAAACACAGGAACTAACTGCTGCTTGTTATCTCAGCCATTCTATTACAGCCCTGACAGACTATCTCAGTTTACACGAAGAATCTGCTCACGAGAGATTATTCAAACCCATAGATAGGCCATCATACAATAAGAAGAGAGCCATGCTGCACTTGTATTATGTTTCTATGGAAACTCCTGATTGCCAAGAAACCATACCTTGGGTTTTAAAAGCATGTTTAATATGGCAACGTTTTTTATGTCTGTTTATAATGAAGAAAATAGGAAATTAGCTGAGTCAGAAAGTACTATGAGATTTTTGTTGTGGTTAATTTCTTTATCAAATTATTCACTTTATGATGACTCCATCATAGTCACAAAAAGACAATTAAACGATGGAGTCACAAGCAGACAAGTAAATGATGGAGTCACAAGCAGATAGGTAAATAAAGGATGGAGTCACAAGCAGATAGGTAAATAAAGTATGGAGTCAGAAGCAGGCAGGTAAATTATGGTGTCACAAGCAGACAAGTAAATGATGGAGTCACAAGATGACAGGTAAATGATGGAGTCACAAGCAGACAGGTAAATGATGGAGTCACAAGCAGACAGGTAAATAAATGATGGAGTCACAAGCAGACAGGTAAATGATGGAGTCACAAGCAGACAGGTAAATGATAGAGTCACAAGCAGACAGGTAAATGATGGAGTCACAAGCAGACAGGTAAATGATGGAGTCACAAGCAGACAGGTAAATGATGGAGTCACAAGCAGACAGGTAAATGATGGAGTCACAAGCAGACAGGTAAATGATGGAGTCACAGGCAGACAGGTAAATGATGGAGTCACAAGCAGACAGGTAAATTATGCCAAGTTCAGGCCAAATTGAGCAGCGCTCCAAACGTATTTACACAACTCTCTCGTGTGCTTAAGGTAATAGCACCATTAGCGTGGGGAAGGGTCATTCCTCAACCTGTCTAAACAATCTACCTGCTGTCAGTGCTGAGAACCGAAGGGGGCTTTATTTCCAATGACGGGAGAGTTGCAACAGTGCTGAATACACCAGTACAGTGGCTCTGGCAATTTGCCACTTCTGATTCATATCTGCATTCTTCCTCTGCATTGCCTCCAATATGTTCAGCGACCTTGAGAGAAGAAATGATATGATTTCATTTTGTTTGTCTCCCATATGTCCGGGGGTGACGTACCGTGAAAAGTACCCAGCGTTTTAATGGCCTGTTTCATTCACTTTAGCAGGAAGCTTCCAGAGGCAATTATGGATGCTGGGCGCTTTGAGGACACTGGTGATGGCTGATGCAAGTTGGGGTGCCTAGTCTAAGAGACATCACGGCTGTTACCTAGTTCAATGTTTTGCGATGGTTCTGGAATGGAAATTCCACGTCAGGGATTTCAGAGGTGCTTCTCTCCACTTAATGAGGCTGTTCTGTCATGTACCATTCCATCTGTTCAGCCATAGCACACATTGAAAGAGAGAGGTAGCACTTTTTTAAACAAGACCTGTGCAGACAGAGTGCATTGAAGATCACAGCAACCTGTTAGGAACCAGTACTTGGATGACGGTTAACCAAATTCCAAACCAAACTCGGATAGAGAGAACAGACTGCTAGCTAGTGCAGGAAGTGAGTCAAGCCCACGTGCAGAAACAGAGATAATCCAATCCAGGGCCATCTTCTATAAAAAATACTTTGATGCTTGGCATGCAGTGGACCCAAACAACGGGACGTCCTTCTCTACAATGTCCGTTTAGCCATATGACAATGAAAAGTGAACTACCCAAATAAAAACTCCCTGCATGATGGGAGATAGAAATGTTTTCACCGCTTCCAAAGGCACCGGGAGAATATGAATGAGACTTAATGCTGTTACTGTAACCTCCAAATGTTCCACTGAAAACAGCCCTCCCTGAGGAGGTTTGGGCAGATCAAATAAACATGTTTTATCATATTACATTCAAAGACAGAGCTCCAATGTAGTTTGTGTGTGTGGAGTGAGGGGAGAGTCCTTCCCTACCCCTGTCTGAGTCTATGAACAAGGAGAGATGCTGTCTGTCACTCAAGTCACAGTCTGCACAGGTTCAGAGTCCAGGACACTATCAGTCTAATAGAAGGACAGGTTCAGAATCCAGGACACTATTAGTCCAATAGAAGGACAGGCTCAGAGTCCAGGACAGTGTCAGTCCAATAGACAGTCAGAATAGGTTCAGAGTCCAGGACACACTATCAGTCCAAAGAATGGAGAGAATGTAGGAGAATGTTGCCGTGGCAACCTCAATTAAACAAATAACTGTCTATCCCATGTACTGTATCCACATGTGTTGATTTTGTTGTGTCAATTCTTCTTGATTTACATTGTGTAGAGTATTTATATATTTATGCTCGATATGTGTTGATGCTGTGTTGTTGAATAAGACACATTTCCAGAAAGGGACACAATAAAGCAGTTATTACTAGAACCTTAACTCAGGACCAAAAAGGTCTGACATGGTGAAAAATATCACCCTGACAGAGAAGGATACCTTGTAAGGCAGAATTGGTGAAAGAAACTCTCAGGGAAAGAGTTCACACACGTGTGAGATGAATTGTTCTCCTTATTTAATCTCATACTCACTAAATATAGCCTGGCCCGCCGTACCGTACCTCCTTGCCTGTCCAAATAAAATATTGAAATCTTGATAATTTATTTGAACAAGATGCGCACCGACAAAAAACCTGCATCAATCTCAGATAAAGCATTAGAGCGAGCGTAACAGCGCCCCTCTGTCTCAGTATGTGTAGACCATGTATCTGACGCTGTCTGGCAAAATAATTATGGACTGTCATACTCTTTTTTGTCAGCCAGCATCAGAAATATGGGCTACATACACTCTTAGAAAAAAGGGTTCCAAAAGGGTTATTTGGCTGTCCCCATAGGAGAACTATTTTTGGTTCCAGGCAGAACCCTTTTTGGTTCCAGGTAGAACTGTTTTCAATCAAATTCAATCAAATGTATTTATAAAGCCCTGTACAAGGAGTCGAAAGCGTTCCACAGGGATGCTGGCCCATGTTGACTCCAAAGTTTCCCACAGTTGTTTCGAGTTGGCTGGATGTGCTTTGGGTGGTAGACCAGTCTTCATACACATTATGATATAATGGAGCCAGAGGAGATGGCTTCCGTTTTACAGGCTCCTAACAAATTGTGCAATTTTGTATGTTTTTTTGCTTTATTTGTAACTTATTTTGTACACAATGTTTCTGCCACCGTCTATTATGACTGAAAAGAGCTTCTGGAAATCAGAACAGCGATTACTCACCACGAACTGGACAAAGATTTTTTCTTTAACAAGTCGGAGGCAAAGGATTTACTGTAGATACCTGACCACGCCCAAATCCCCATCCTTCGCGTGAAGAAAAGACGCAGATACACGGGAGGCAGGTCCGGGTGCCTTGTAAGAATTTGTCTGCGAGTGGGTAACCCGCCTCTACCATCCGTCTTATTGGCCAACGTGCAATCATTGGAGAATAAACTGGATGAGCTCCGTTCAAGTCCATCCTACCAACGGATATTAAAAACTATAATATCTCATGTTTCACCGAGTCGTGGCTGAACAACAACATGGATAATACGCAGTTTGTTGGTTTTTCCGTGCTTCGGCAAGAGAGAACAGCTGCCTCCGGTAAGACAAGGGGTGGTGGTCAGTGTCTATTTGTTAATAACAGCTGGTGCGCAAAATTAATTATTAAGGGTTTTTCGAGGTTTTGCTCGCCTGAGGTAGAGTATCTCTTGGTAAGCTGTAGACTACACTATTTACCTAGAAAGTTTTCATCTATATTCTCTGTAGCTGTCTATTTACCGCAACAAACCGATGCTGGCTCTAAGATCAAACTCAACGAGCTGTATAAAGCAATAAGCAAACAAGAAAATGCTCATCCAGAGGGAGCGCTCCTAGTGGCGGTAATGCAGGGAAACTTAAATCCATTTAACCTAATTTCTACCAGCATGTTACATGTGCAAGAAGAGGGGAAAAACTAGACCACCTTTACTCCACACACACAGATACAAAGCTCTCCCTCGCCCTCCATTTGGCAAATCTAACCATAATTCTATCCTCCTGATTTCTGCATACAAGCAAAAAATAAAGCAGGAAGTACCAGTGACTCACTCAATACGGAAGTGGTCAGATGACGCAGATGCTAAGTTACAGGACTATTTTGCCAGCACAGACTGGAAGATGTTCCAGGACTCATCCGATGGCATTGAGGAGTACACCACATCAGTCACCGGCTTCATCAATAAGTGCATCGATGACGTTGTCCCCAAGGTGACCGTACATACATACCCCAACCAGAAGCCATAGATTACAGGCAACATCCACACTGATTTAAAGGGCAGAGCTTCCGCTTTCAAGGAGCGGGACTCTAACCCGGACGCTTATAAGTCCTGCTATGGCCTCAGATGAACCATCAACCAGGCAAAGCGTAAATAATGGACTAAGATTGAATCCTACTACACCGGCTCCGACGCTTGTCGGATGTGGCAGGGCTTGCAAACTATTATGGATGACAAAGCCCAGCCACGAGCTGCCCAGTGACACAAGCCTACCAGATGAGCTGAATTACTTCTATGACTAGGGTGGCTAGAGTCTCTGGCAATTTTGTAGCCATGAAGTGCTTTGAAAGGCTGGGCATGGCTCACATCAACACCATCATCCCAGAAACCCTAGACCCATTTTAATTTTCATACCGCCCAAACAGATCCACAGATGACGCAATCTCTATTGCACTCAACACTGCCCTTTCCCACCTGGACAAAAGGAACAGCTATGTGAGAATGCTGTTCATTGACTAAACAGCTCCCTCTGCAACTGGATCCTGGACTTCCTGAAGGGCTGCCCCCAGGTGGTAAGATTAGGCAACAATACATCTGCCACGCTGATCTTCATCCTGGGGGACCCTCAGGGCTGCATGCTTAATCCCCTCCTGTTCACCCATGACTGCGTGGCCAAGCACGACTCCAACACCATCATTAAGTTTGCCGACGACCCAACGTTGGTAGGCCTGATCACCGACAACGATGAGACAGCCTATAGGGAGAAGGTTAGAGACCTAGAAGTGTGGTGTCAGGACAACAACCTTTTCCTCAATGTGATCAAGACAAATTAGATGATTGTGGACTACAGGAAAAGGAGGGCCAAGCCTGCCCCCATTCTTTTATTATTATTATTATTTTTTTTTTTTATTTTTTTTTTCATCGATGGGGCTGTAGTGGAGCAGGTTGAGAGCTTCAAGTTCCTTGGTGTCCACATCACCAACAAACTATCATGCTCTATCATGCAATCATGCATCAAACTATCATGCACTATCAGGATAGTGCGAATGGCCCAGTACATCACTGGGTCAAGCTTCCTGCCATCCAGGACCTATAAACCAGGCGGTGTCAGAGGAAGGCCCTAAAAATTGCGACAGACTCCAGCCACCCTAGTCATAGACTGTTCTCTCTGCTACCGCACGGCAAGCGGAGTCCAGGTCCAAAAAGCTTCTGAACAACTTCTACCCCCAAGCCATAAGATTGCTGAACAGCTAATCAAATGGTTACCCAGACTATTAGCATTGACCCCACACCCTCTTTTTACGCTGATGCTACTGTCTGTTAATTATCTATTATCTACGCATGGTCACTTTACCTTACCTATATGTACATATTACCTCAATTACCTCGATTAACCTGTACCCCTGCACATTGACTCGGTACCGTTAGCCCATGTATATATCCTCGTTATTGTTATTTTATTGTTGCTCTTTAATTTTTTACTTTAGTTTATTTTGTAAATATGGTTAAGGGCTTGTAAGTAAGCATTTCACGGTAAGGTTGTATTCTGCGCATGTGACAAATACAATTTGATAACATTTTAAACTGTTGAGTGTGAAAACCCAATAGCATTGCAGTTCTTGACACAAAGTGGTGCGCCTGGTACCTACTACCATACCCCGTTCAAACGCACTTAAATATGTTGTCTTGCCCATGCACCCTCTGAATGGCACACATACAAGTCCATGTCTCAATTGCCTGAATGCTTAAAATTCTTTCTTTAACCTGTCTCCTCCCCTTCATCCATACTGCTTGAAGTGGATTTAACAAGTGACACCAATAAGGGATCATAGCTTTCACCTGGTTTCACCTGGTCAGTCCATGGCATGCAAAGAGCAGATGTCCTTTATGTTTTGTATACTAAGTGTAGTTTCAGCAGAGAGGAAGAGGCGGAGCTCACTCTTGCAAAAACCTGTCCAGAGTAAGCCTAACGCTTTTCTATAGGCATAGTAAAGACATAAGCTTATTTCCTGCCTATCCGCCTTTGGGACAACGACTCCCATTGTTAGGGCGGAGACATGAGCATCTCATCATTATATACAGATCTCTGGTTTCAGCCACTTGCGAATTGGAAAGGAAAGTTGGCGGGTGAACAGTGCACTGTTCCGATGCTGGCTTCTCCTAAAGTGCATTGATGTTTTGCCAAAAATAAATAATTACTCTCATCTAAATAAAATCCTTCAAAATACTTCACCAGAGAGAGCATGACTTAGACAGAGGGGATCATTAGCTTCTGTGGATTGTTTCAAATCATAAGGGCGTAGGCTTATGCTAATTTGGGAAGCCTGAAAGTTGAGCAGAGCGTGTGGCAATAGGCCTAGATGATTATTGAGTTGGAGCTGTCAGTGAAAAGCATCTAAAATGTGTGAAGATAATTAGTCCATTTGGGCATACTGATTTCTGATTGTCTTAACTCACCACATCCACCACTAATAAGCTGAGTTTCTCAGTTATCACCTCACATAGTAAGTAAACCAAGTCTGTTTTTTGAACATACATTGTGAATGCTAATATTTCCTCACAGTATTTGAAAAATCTTTCCAACACTCTCCCGGCCTCAATAATAACCAAGCTTCGGTGTGAAATAGCAAAATATGATGATCTAATGATCCCATAGACGGGTTAGCTGACAACATCACAAAAACAATGGACACGCTTCAAAGGGACTGAAGGCCATGTGTTGTTATGGTTCTGGATGGCCAGAAAGCTAGCAACAATGACAAGAAACTGCCATGTGGGGAATTGTAAGTGGCTTGTTTCAGCCCGTTTGATCTTGTTCTTGATACCATGTCTTGTTTTGAGGTCTTTTGACTGTCACATCTATGCTAATATGGCAAAAAATATGCTAGCTAGCTAACCAACAACTGTAACGATGCATTTGAGAGACAAGTGCTCGTTGTGCAACTTTGTTTATGTTTTGAATAAACATTGGAGACAAAATATAGTTTACATGTTATCAACAATCTAAGCCAACCCTGTGCCCCAGAGGTGCTAAACAACCCACCCGTCTATGTATATATCTAGTGGAAGCGTCATAAAATACCTGACAACTTTTTTCGTGTCTGTCCCGAGCTCACTGGCGCGGGAAATTCTGAGGGCCCGGAATAGGCTAGTTGATACAATGTTGCAAGTTCGCTAGCGATAGCTTCGGTCCGGACCCAGTTGATTGATTTGATGCAGTTCACTAGCAATAGCTGAAGTCAAGACAGGCAGAGTAGAAAGATGAATGCAATTGAAAGAACCTGAATTTTCATCAGTATATTGTCTATTGATTTAGCCGCCAATGGATCACAACGTATCAATGTGTCCATATGGCAGAGTCTGGTGCTCTCAAATTAGTTGGGGCGGCAGGTAGCCAAGTGGTTAGAGCGTTGGACTAGTAACCGAAAGGTTGCAAAATCGAATCCCTGAGCTGACAAGGTAAACATCTGTCGTTCTGCCCCTGAACAAGGCAGTTAACCCACTGTTCCTAGGCCGTTATTGAAAATAAGAATTTGTTCTTAACTGACCTGCCTAGTTAAATAAAGGCAAAATAAATTTTAAACAAAATAGAATTTTTACTTTTTTAATTTTAATTCAGACTTTTCTGATTAACTACATGACAATGATTTACAGAAACTAAAATTATATTATTTTAAATCAGGGTTCGTACAGACAGGTACAAGTCAAATGCAAGGACTTCCAAGTACTTTTTCAAGACCTAAAATGTATTTGCAAGGATTATCAATTTGTAACAGTTCATATTATGCCATTGTTTCTAGTTGCCACCAGATGGAAGTATATCGCCACAACCTCGTAAAAAAATACGAACTTAGTATTCATCCTTACCTTACAAGTTGTACTCAATAATACGTTGTTTCACTACTTATTTACTACATACATGTGTGGTAAGTCAGTACTGATGATAATGTAATGTCAGAATTTAGATTTCCACCTAAATAGCCATACCCAAAAGTAACTGCTATTCATGAGTAATTACATGATTTTGACATGCAAAAACGTGGTATATTTGTAAATAAGACATCTGGGAGATTATGAGGGAATGATCAGAAGATAGATAGGAGTTACATAGTTCAGAATACACAAGATCAAGCACACACAAAATAACCGTTTAGATTGTTTTATTTTTTTAAAGTCTTTCATTGACAAGATATAAGTGAATTATTGATGACTAGAGCTGGAAACACATCAGATGGTTTCCACAACATGCAAACAATATTTTTTTTAAATATTGGATTGATAGACCTAACAATTAGAAATGGGTAGATGTTTTAGTAAGTGATGTCAGGTGTGGTCACAGGATGTTTCCAAGTGGCCCTAAACCTCTCCAAAGTGGCATATGTCTGTAAATTAGATAATTCCAGTGCTATAACATATTTGCAATCCCTAAATGCTATTTGTTCTGTATGAAAACACAATATCAACCTCACTTTACCATATCAACCTCACTCAAACATTGTGCTGGTGTCGGGGGACATACAGGGAATGGGGATGTCTACAGCACGTAAGCAGGCAACATCATATTTTTGATGCACAAAGATATAGTCACGGTCACGGTGGACATTCGATGTTGTCATTAAGTCAATAGGCTAGATTTGCTCCTACCAAACAAAGGACTAATTTGACACTCCCCATGTAGCTATAGCTCAAACACAGACCAAATTGAATCTTACCTTATAAGATGTTTGCTGTTTGGTGGAAACATTGTGTAAAATAAACATTTTGACTCTCGGGGCTGGTGATCAACAACAAATAAGATATCTTCATGATCTATGGAGTCCCGGCTTTCAGTGTATCAACTTAATCCGTTTTTATTTTGTTTATGCTTTACAACGCTAACCAGAATGTAGGTAGCAGCCATCTCGAAATGAGGTAATCGGCTCGGCCTGCCCTTATAAATGTGTATGCCCATATATGGAAGTAAGTCATTCCAAAGATTTGAAGGCACCGATCAATGGCCAAGATACTCAGCTTTCCGCAGACACCCTGCTTTTGTAGATAGGGGCCACCGTTCTCATACCAGATTGAAGTGAATTAAAACCCAAAAAATAGGGTCCCCAAATATGGGGACTTTATCAAATCAAATGTATTTATATAGCCCTTCTTACATCAGCTGATATCTCAAAGTGCTGTACAGAAACCCAGCCTAAAACCCCAAACAGCAAAACAGACTTTACATTTAAGTAGTGATGAGCAGAGTTTTGGGACATGCCTACTGGTAAACACACATTTCCTTTTCGCATAACTATACATTTCCAGCTTAATGACTGTGTTTTTATTGGGCATTTGGGAATATACTACTTAAAGGCTACGAAAAAAGCGTCTTGCTTCCGACTGGCAGCTTTAGGGTCGGGTGGGCAGGTGGGCTGTGTGAAGAAAAAGACAGGTGAACAGCCACCAGAACGGCTTGATAAAGCAGAATATCGCGGGAGCCCTGTGAATGTGGCGATTGGCAAAAAAAGCTTTGGAGGTTGTTGCAGAGTAAAACTCTGAGCTGGCGCCTGCGCAGGATGCAGCGTTGTGGCTCCCAAAATGTTTATGGTTTGTCAAAGTAGAAAAAAAAGGATATATCACCAATTCCCTTGGACTTATCAAACCAACCAGTGCCATTTTTCCTCTCTGGTCTCTCCACCACTCTGCCATATCTCCTCTGGTTGCCCCACCACTCTAGCCTGGTCGCCCCACCACTCTAGCCTGGTTTCCTGTCTATTTCGTCCCTCTTGCCAACACCTTATGGAATCAGTTGGCAAGAGAGCAGCAAACCTGGAAACCAGGGTACCGCCACATCCTATCCCTCATCCCAATCCCTTTGATCTTTACCGAGTCCACGGCGGACCAGTCCAGCGGGTAAGAGAACAACTCCGTCTTGCCCGTGGGGATCTTCTCGATCAGGCTCTTGATGTGCTTGCACTTCTCCTCAGTGTTGGCGCCCTTGATGGCCGCCCTTGATGGCCGCCAGTCCATTGCAATCACATTTTTGACTGCAATGGACCTTTAAAGTTTGACTGAAATAGGACGGTTACGTTTTGTGTTACAAATTCACTTTTTGTGAGTTTTGAAGCATTTATGTAATAAAGCACAGGCTTCATAATTCATGTTAATGGACTGATATTATCTAATAGAACAAAACGTATCAGATCTCCTAAGCCTGTGTTAACCTCAGACCTTATTTTCAGCATTTATCCTAAAAAGCTATTCTTTCCCCATTGAACAAACCGGAACAAACCGGCTGAACAAACCGGAAGTAACTAATTTCCACACAAGCTCACAGATAGCATGTAAAAATCATCTGTCCTCGGTTACAACACTCACTCCCAAGTTCCAAACTCAACGTCAGCACAATAACTGTTCGTAGGGAGCTTCATGAAATGGGTTTCCATGGCCGAGCAGCCGCACTCAAGCCTAAAATCACTATGCGCAATGCCAAACATTGGCTGGAGTGGTGTAAAGCTTGCCGCCATTGGACTCTGGAGCAGTGGAAACGCATTCTCTGGACTGATGAATCACGTTTCAGCATCTGGCAGTCTGACGGACAAATCTGGGTTTGGTAGATGCCAGGAGAACGCTACCTGCCCCAATGCATCGTGCCAAATGTAAAGTTTAGTGGAGGAGGAATAATAGTCTGGGGCTGTTTTTCATGGTTCGGGCCCCTTAGTTCCAGTGAAGGGAAATCTTAACGCTACAGCATACGATGACATTCTAGACCAGGTGTACTCAACTCTTACCCTACGAGGTCCAGAGCCTGCTGGTTTTCTGTTCTACTTGGCGTGGCTCTTCAGAGCCGATTCACCCATACTCGCAAAGGGTGCATGTATGGCTTTTTCAAGTTTTGTGTGTGCTTGTTTTTTTAAATGGTCGAATGAATAAACTAAACTAATCTAAACTCTGCAATGTTGGGTTGTATTGGAGAGAGTCTCCGTCTTAAATCATTTTCCACACACAGTCTGTGCCTGTATTTAGTTTTCACACTAGTGAGGGCCAAGAATCCACTCTCACATAGGTACGTGGTTGCAAAGGGCATCAGTGTCTTAACAGCGCGATTTGCCAAGGCAGTATACTTGGAGCGCAGCCCAATCCCGAAATCTGGCAGTAGCTTCTGATTAAATTCAATTTTCACCGAACCGCTTGTTGCAATTTCGATGGGGCTCTCTTGTTCAGATATCGGTAAGTGGACTGGAGGCTGGGCATGAAAGGGATAACGAATTCAGTTGTTTGTGTCATCCGTTTCGGGAAAGTACCTGCGTATTTGTGCAAACTCACTCAAGTGCTTCGCTATATCACATTTGACATTGTCTGTAAGCTTGAGTTCATTTGCACAAAAAAAAATCATACGATGATGATAAGACCTGTGTGTTGTCCTTGTTAATGCGGACAGAGAAGAGCTCCAACTTCTTAATCATAGCCTCGATTTTGTCCCGCACATTGAATATAGTTTCGGAGAGTCCCTGTAATACTAGATTCAGATCATTCAGGCGAGAGCAAACATCACCCAGATAGGCCAGTCGTGTGAGAAACTCGTTATCATGCAAGCGATCAGACATTAAAGAAAACTTTAAGTTCGTCTCTCAATTTAAAAAAAGGTGTCAATACTTTGCCACCTTGATAACCAGTGCACGTCTGCATGTTGTAAAAGCGTTACATGGTCGCTGCCCATATCATTGCAGTGTCGAAAATACATGATAGTTCAGAGGCCTTGCTTTAAAACTTCTTAGGGATAGGTTTCCTGAATTTCCGCCTGACTGACGTGTCCAAAGTAAACTGCCTGTTACTCAGGCACAGAAGCCCGGATATGCATATAATTGGTAGCATTGGATAGAAAACACTTTGAAGTTTCTCAAACTGTTAAATTAATGTCTGAAACTATAACAGAATTGATATGGCCGGCAAAAATCCGAAGAAAATTCAACCGGAATTATTTTTCTTTGAGGTCCCAGGCTATTATTATGAAAAGCTATTGTTCCTATGTAAATCCGTCTCCCAGATTGCAATTCCTATGGCTTCCACTAGATGTCAACAGTCTTTATTCAAGGTTTCAGGCTTGTTTTTTGAAAAACAAGCAAGAATTTGGCGTTTTGGTGAGAAGAGCCCCGGAACAAAATCCGTCTTTTGGCGCGCTTACTAATTATCCTTTCCTATTTAGTATAGTTTATTTACATTTTAGAGTACCTGAGGATTAAATAGAAACATCGTTTGACTAGGTTGGACGAAGTTTAGCAGTAGCTTTTTGGACTCCTTTGTCTGCATGTTGAACGAGTGGATTACTGAAATCGATGGCGCCAACTAAACAGACTTTTTGGGAAATAAAGAAGGATTTTATCTAACAAAACGACCATTCATGTTGTAGGTGGGACCCTTGGGATTGCAAACAGAGGAATATCTTCAAAAGTAAGTGATTTATTTAATCGCTATTTGTGATTTTATGAAGCCTGTGCTGGTTGAAAAATATGTTGATATGGGGTGCCGTCCTCAGACAATCACATGGTATGCTTTCACCATAAAGCCTATTGTAAATCTGACAATGCAGTTAGATTAACAAGAATTTAAGCTTTTAAATGGTATAAGATACTTGTATGTTCATGAATGTTTACGATTATTTATTTGAATTGCGCACCCTCCAATTTCACCGGATGTTGTCCCACTAGCGGGACGCCTATCCCTAGACAAAGTTAACCATTTTCACTGTAGTGTCCCAAATGTCTTTCAAGCTGTCAGATATTCCTTTGGAAGCAAGAGCCTCTGTGGATGCTGCAGTGTACCCAAGTGGCATCGGGAGCAACTGCTTGCACAAGCGCTACCACTCCACTATCATGGCTTTTGCCAGTACAGATTTCAACACATCTTGACCACCAGAGTCCATTTGATGTCACAAAGCTGTCCAGTAAAAATATCCTCTACTGTTGTCCTGGTTTCCAGTGGTTTGCAGAAGAGGATGTCTTCCTTAATTGACCCCCCCATAAACGTAACGGACATATACCAGGAGCTGTGCCAGGCCCACCAGGTCTGTTGACTCATCCAGCTGTAACGCATAGAAACCACTGGCTTGTATGCAAAGCAGTAATTGTTTCAAAACATCTCGTGAAACAGTGTTGTTTGATGAAGTCATTGTCTGTATAGTTTTTTTGGCCTTTTCCCCCAGCATTGTCCCAGCCATATCAGCAGCAGCAGGAAGTATTTAGTCCTCTACAATAGTATGGGGCTTGCCTGTCCTAGCCACTCGGGAGCTCACCATATAAGACAATTCTAGCCCCTTCTTATTAATGGTGTCTGTTGCATTTATACATGTCTTACTACTCGAAATTCGTATTATTTCTCGCTCAAAAAACTCCTGTGGCTTATTTTTCAAATTGGCATGTTTTGTTTCTACATGTCTGCGCAAGAGTGAAGGTTTCATTGAGTTGTGAGATAGTACTTTTGCACATATAACACACTGTGGCTGAGGAAAGACACTAGTCCAAATATAAGTGAACCCCAAATCAATGTAGTTCTCATCATATTTGTGCCTCTTCAATGGTCCAATGTCCCTGTCTGTTGTTCGGTGCTTTTCCAGGTAAGAGGGCTCTTCGGCTGCATCAGATTCACAACTGTCAGTGTCCATGCTAGCTGGGTTAACAACAAATGTAGAATTACTGATACTAGCATTGGATGTGCTCGTGGAAGCAGAACAACTTGTGTCGTCGACAGGTGCAGGTGTAATACTGCTGGTATGCGTCTCTATGGTTGTGGGCTTTACTTTTTTTACCATTCATCCATTTTCGAGCAAACGGAATGAGCTGCAGCTATGTTTGGCTACATACGGACTGTTAGTGGGGGGAGACACTCTAGACCCAAACTGTTACAGACCTATATCTATCCTACCCTGCCTTTCCAAGTTCTTCGAAAGCCAAGTTAACAAACAGATCACCGACCATTTCAAATCCCACCGTACCTTCTCTGGTATGCAATCTGGTATCCGAGCTTGTCATGGGTGCACCTCAGCCACGCTCAAGGTCCTAAATGATATCATAACCGCCATCGATAAAAGACAATACTGTGGAGCCATATTCATCGACCTGACCAAGGCTTTCAACTCTTTCAATCACCACATTCTTATCGGCAGACTCAACAGCCTTGGTTTCTCAAATGACTGCCTCGCCTGACATAGTTCAGTGTGTCAAATCGGAGGGCCTGTTGTCTGGACCTCTGGCAGTCTCTATGGGGGTGCCATAGGGTTCAATTCTCGGGTTGACTATTTTCTCTGTATACATCAATGATGTCGCTCTTGCTGCTGGTGATTCTCTGATCCACCTCACCTCTGATCCACCTCCACCAGACGACACCATTCTGTATACTTCTGGCACTTCTTTGGACACTGTATTAACAAACCTCCAGACGAGCGTCAATGCCATACAACTCTCCTTCCGTGACCTCCAACTGCTCTTAAATGCAAGTAAAACTAAATGCATGCTCGTCAACCGATCGCTGCCCGGACCTGCCCACCCGTCTAGTATCACTACTCTGGACGGTTATGACTTAGAATATGTGGACAACTACATATACCTAGGTGTCTGGTTAGACTGTAAACTCTCCTTCCAGACTCACATTAAGCATCTCCAATCCAAAATTAAATCCAGAATTGGCCTCCTATTTCACAACAAAGCATCCTTCAGTCATGCTGCCAAACATACCCTCATAAAACTGACTATCTTACCGATCTTTGACTTCAGCAATGTCATTTACAAAATAGCCTCCAACACTCTACTCACCAAATTGGATGCAGTCTATCACAGTGCTATCCGTTTTGTCACCAAAGCCCCATATACTAACCACCACTGCGACCTGTATGCTCTCGTTGGCTGGCCCTCGCTTCATATTCGTCGCCAAACCCACTGGCTCCAGGTCATCTATAAGTCTTTGCTAGGTAAAGCCCCGCCTTATCTCAGCTCACTAGTCACCATAGCAGCACCCACCCATAGCACGCGCTCCAGCAGATATATTTCACTGGTCCCCCCCAAGCAAACTCCTCCTTGGGCCGCCTTTCCTTCCAGTTCTCTGCTGCCAATGACTAGAACGAATTGCAAAAATCACTGAAGCTGGAGACTCATATATCCTAACTTTAAGCATCAGCTATTAGAGCAGCTTACAGATCATTGTACCTGTACATAGTCCATCTGTAAATAGCCCACCCAACTACCTCATCCCCATACTGTTTTTTTTGCCTTACCTCCCTAATCTTACTTCATTTGCACACACCGTATATAGACTTTTCTATTGTGTTATTGACTGTACTTTTGTTTATTCCATGTGTAACTCTGTGTTGTTTGTGTTGCACTGCTTTTGCTTTATTTAGGCCAGGTCGCAGTTGTAAATGAGAACTTGTTCTCAACTGGCCTACCTGGTTAAATAAAAGGTGAAATATTATTTATTTTTTAAGTGGTATTCCTGCGAGAGAGTTATGGTTAATGTGATTGGATGTTACCTGTATTTGACATTGTGTTGTTATTTTGCTGATGGTTTAATTTTATTTTGGGCTGTGAAACAAGGCTACTCAGGCGGAAGAAAAGCCTCACCCAAATGTATAGCCCCGTTGGAAAATATAAATGGACTGTTTGAAAATGTGAAGAATTATTTCAGATTTCTTTTATGAATCACATTTTTATTTGGCGTACCCCCGACGGCATTGTGCGTACCTCTGGGTACCCCAGTCTGGGAATACCTGCTCTAAGGTATCCCCCATCGAAATAAATCCAATGTTATACCCCTTTGATATCCCCCCTGTCATATAGTGAAACCAGTGCTTTGACTGTCTCTCCTGTACAATATGTGACTCTGTGTGAGTGTCAGTCACGTTACTGTTGATATAGACGGAGACCACTCAGACTGTCCATCAGGGACCTAGTGGAGCAGAACGTCCATCTACTGCTCCAGTCACAGTGGGCTAGTGATTCATTAGAGATTGTACTGAGTGAACTTCAGAACACACACTTATGCACACACACACACAGGCACTTACACACACACACACACACACACACACACACACACACACACACACACACACACACACACACACACACACACACACACACACACACACACACACACACACACACACACACACACACACACACACAACGGCCCATTCACTGGAGAAGAAAACAGTTTGAAAGCCATAAAGATAACCATTGCTCTCTCTGCTCTACGTTCAGCTGCAATATATTTTATGTAATCAAATACAAGCTCAGGCATAATAAATATCTGTCATGTGATTTAAAAAAAAAATGCAAACCAAAGTATTTTCATTATCATGCTGACCCCAAAATACTTTTATTTATGTCCTTGTTGGCAGCCCCTCATTTAATACTGAACAACTGGTGTGTAGGAAGTTTAAAGTCCACACACAGGAAGGTTAACTCCCTGTCCGCCCTGTGAGTACACTGTCAATGGAAGACGCTATTTATCGATCTCCAGTGCCATCTTGGAGGAAGGCCGGGGATAAGTATGCATTGGCTGTCTCTGACAGAGCATAAAGTCAGCAGTGTGTATTGATTGCAGTTACATGAGAGATAAATACGATGAGAGTCAGGTACTGTAGCTCACTGACTTAAAGCAGCAGGATCATTGGTGTTGAAAAAGCATTCAGTAGCATTCCTGATGCTAACTAACCTGCCTCTGGTCATTGAAAGACAGGAGGCCAGTACTGGAATAGAATAGCCCCTAAACACCTCTCTCCTGTTACTACAGCAACACCACCCGCTTCTGACAGCAAATTAAAACTTAATTCTCTAACACTATCCATTCCACTCCAAGGACCGAGCCAATGAAATAGTCTATTACTGTACTGGAGAGATCTCTAGTGACACGTACTGCATTACAACGAGTTACATTTTTCATAGAATATGCTTGACTATACAGTACATTATTTAATTAAGTACACGCTCTACAAAAAGACAATATATGGGAAGACACTAACATTAAACAACCCACACATAATACACAATACCCACGAGAAACAGTCAACCCCCATATCCAGTCCCAACCATGAATAAATGCGCACGAGAAACACTCAACCCCCATGTCCAGTTCCACCCACAACATCATGCGCACAAAAAACATTCAACCTCTATGCCCAGTCCCAACCATGAGATAATGCACACAAGAAACACTCAACCCCCATGTCCAGTGCGTAAGAAAACAAAGTGTTTGTCACATTTGTAAACATAAGCCTTTGATTGGTTGTGATAGATGGCCGCTCTGCAAATTGAAAAAGTAATTTCACCGTTACGAAACATCCACGTCCTTCAGAAGTATTTAATATACACTCTTTTAAGAATGAGGCCACACATTTTCCCCTCTCCTCATGTTAGCAACCATACACATGTGTTGCTCAAAACCGCCCGTGTTCTTACGCTACACCGCCTAGTAAGAGCATGAGGTATAGGGTGGGCTAACCGACCACATCATCTCTAAAATGGCACGTTTTGCCTTCCATAACTTGGCATGCCAACAATAATGTATTCCCCATTGACAATAAACATTACACTGTTCGACACCTTATCTTGCCACACTACAGTCTCAGATTCCCTAGCCTATTTGTGTCTGTATTCTCATGCTCTCTTAATGAAATTACCAATGTAGTAAGAGGTTCAAAAGCATCTTAAATGAAAATATAAACAAAGGACGTGTAACATGATATACATTATTGAGTGGTGAAAGTGTTTCGGGCTGTGTGTATAAACAGGGCTTCCCTATCGGAGGCTGTATCTGCGCTCCACATATTGATTTCACTGCAGGGGAAGGGATTTATTAGTATTACTAGGGACACCGTGTGCATAAATAATAAGAAACACTTTTAATAAGATAGACCTCTCGTCTCGTCCATTGGATCCTGACTTTTCTTACACACCCATTCACCCACAGGCAGGCACAGGGATATCCACTCGCTTACTGTAACGTTATGCCTCAGATGGCATAAAAACCTTACACAGGCTTTTTCCAACAATGCAGATGTTAAGTTTAAAGAAAATATATATATATACAGTTGAAGTCAGAAGTTTACATACACTTAGGTTGGAGTCATTAAAACTTGTTTTTCAACCACTCGACAAATTTCTTGTTAACAAACTATAGTTTTGCCAAGTCAGTTAGGACATCTATTTTGTGCATGACAAAAGTAATTTTTCTAACAATTGTTTAAAGACAGATTATTTCACTTATAATTCACTGTATCACAATTCCAGCGGGTCAGGAGTTTACATACACTAAGTTGACTGTGCCTTTAAACAGCTTGGAAAATTCCAGAAAATGGCTTAAAAAGCTTCTGATAGGTTAATTGACATACTTTGAGTCAATTGGAGGTGTACCTGTGGATGTATTTCAAGGCCTACCTTCAAACTCAGTGTCTCTGCTTGACATGGAAAAATCTAAAGAAATCAGCCAAGACCTCAGAAAAAGAAATTTGACCTCCACAAGTCTGGTTCATCGTTGGGAGCAATTTCCAAACGTCTGAAGGT
Organism: Salvelinus alpinus; assembly: GCF_045679555.1. NCBI lineage: Eukaryota > Metazoa > Chordata > Actinopteri > Salmoniformes > Salmonidae > Salvelinus > Salvelinus alpinus. Next base: position 15,991,994 of record NC_092093.1, on the reverse strand, counting down.
ACCACGTTCATATGTACAAACAATAGTATGCAAGTATAAACACCATGGGACCACGCAGCCATCATACCTCTCAGGAAGGAGCCGTGTCCTCTCTCCTAGAGATAAACATACTTTGGTGCGAAAAGTGCAAATCAATCCCAGAACAACAGCAAAGGACCCTGTGAAGATGCTGGAGGAAACAGGTACAGAAGAATCTATATCCACAGTAAAACGAGTCCTATATCGACATAACCTGAAAGGCCACTGAGCAAGGAAGAAGCCACTGTCCGGGGGTATCATCGGATGGGGCCACAGTGTCTCCTGACCCCTCCTGTCTCAGCCTCCAGTATTTATGCTGCAGTAGTTTATGTGTCGGGGGCTAGGGTCAGTTTGTTATATCTGGAGTACTTCTCCTGTCTTATTCGGTGTCCTGTGTGAATTTTAAGTATGCTCTCTCTAATTCTCTCTTTCTCTCTTTCTTTCTCTCTCTGGGAGGACCTGAGCCCTAGGACCATGCCTCAGGACTACCTGGCATGATGACTACTTGCTGTCCCCAGTCCACCTGGCCGTGCTGCTGCTCCAGTTTCAACTGTTCTGCCTGCGGCTATGGAACCCTGACCTGTTCACCGGACGTGCTACCTGTCCCAGACCTGCTGTTTTCAACTCTCTAAAGACAGCAGGAGCGGTAGAGATACTCTTAATGATCGGCTATGAAAAGCCAACTGACATTTACTCCTGAGGTGCTGACTTGCTGCATCCTCGACAACTACTGTGATTATTATTATTTGACCATGCTGATCATTTATGAACATTTGAACATCTTGTCCATTTTCTGTTATAATCTCCACCCGGCACAGCCAGAAGAGGACTGGCCACCCCTCATAGCCTGGTTCCTCTCTAGGTTTTTTCCTAGGTTTTGGCCTTTCTAGGGAGTTTTTCCTAGCCACCGTGCTTCTACACCTGCATTGCTTGCTGTTTGGGGTTTTAGGCTGGGTTTCTGTACAGCACTTTGAGATATCAGCTGATGTAAGAAGGGCTATATAAATAAATGTGATTTGATTTGCTAAACCGCCATAAAAAAGCCAGACTATGGTTTGCAACTGCACATGGGGACAGAGAACGTACTTTTTGGAGAAATGTCCAAAAATAGAATTGTTTGGCCATAATGACCATCATTATGTTCGGAGGAAAAAGGGGGAGGCTTGCAAGCCAAAGAACATCATCCCAACCGTGAAACAAGGGGGTGGCAACATCATGTTGTGGGGGTGCTTTTCTGCAGGAGGGACTGGTGCACTTCACAAAATAGATGTGAACATCAGTCAGGAAGTTAAAGCTTGGTCGCAAATGTGTCCTCGAAATGGACAATGACCCCAAGCATACTTCCAAAGTTGTGGCAAAATGGCTTAAGGACAACAAAGTCAAGGTATTGGAGTGGCCATCACAAAGCCCTGACCTCAATCCTATAGAAAATGTGTGGGCAGAACTGAAGAAGAGAGAAAAACGTGTGCGAGCAAGGAGGCCTACAAACCTGACTCAGTAACACCAGCTCTGTCAGGAGGAATGGACTAAAATTCACCCAACTTATTGTGGGAAGCTTGTGGAAGGCTACCCGAAATGTTTGACCCAAGTTAAACAATTTAAAGGCAATGCTACCAAATACTAATTGAGTGTATGTAAACTTCTGACCCACTGGGAATGTGATGAAAGAAATAAAAGCTGAAATAAATCATTCTCTCTACTATTATTCTGACATTTCACATTCTTAAAATAAAGTTGTGATCCTAACTGACCTAAGACAGGGAACTTTTACTAGGATTAAATATCAGGAATTGTGAAAAACTGAGTTTAAATGTATTTGGCTAAGTGGAATGTAAACTTCCGACTTCAATTGTATATACACACACACTACCGTTCAAAAGTTAGTGGTCACTTAGAAATCTCCTTGTTTTTGGAAGAAAAGCACATTTTTCATCCATTAAATTGATCAGAAATAAATTGTAGACATTGTTATTAATGTTGTAAATGACTATTGTAGCTGGAAACGGCTGATTTTTAAAATGGAATATCTATATATGCGAGGCACATTATCAGCATCCATCACTCCTGTGTTTCTATGGAACGTTGTGTTAACTAAAGTTTATCATTTTAAAAGGCTAATTGATCATTAGAAAACCCTTTTGCAATTATGTTAGCACAGCTGAAAACTGTTGTTCTGATTAAAGAAGCAATATAACTGGCCTTCTTAAGACAAGTTGAGTATCTGGAGCGTAAGCATTTGTGAGTTCGATTACAGGCTCAAAATGGTTAGAAACAAAGACCTTTCTTCTGAAACTCATCAGCCTATTCTTGTTCTCAGAAATGAAGGCTATTCCATGCGAGAAATTGCCAAGAAACTGAAGATCTCGTACAACGCTGTCTACTTCTCCCTTCACAGAACAGCGCAAACTGTCTCTAACCAGAATAGAAAGAGGAGTTGGAGGTCCCGGTGCACAAGTGAGCAAGAGAACAAGTACATTAGAGTGTCTAGTTTGAGAAACAGACGCCTCACAAGTACTCAACTTGCAGCTTCATTAAATAGTACCCGCAAAACACCAGTCTCAACGTCAACAGTGAAGAGACGACTTCGGGATGCTGGCCATCTAGGCAGAGTTGCAAAGAAAAGACTGGCCAATAAAAAGAAAAGATTAAGATGGGCGAAAGAACACGGACACTGGACAAAGGAACTCTGCCTAGAAGGCCAGTATCCCGGAGTCGCCTCTTCACTGTTGAGACTGGTGTTTTGAGGGTACTATTTAATGAAGCTGCAAGTTGAGGACTTGTAAGGTGTCTGTTTCTCAAACTAGACACTCTAATGTACTTGTCCTCTTGCTCAGTTGTGCACCGGGGCCTCCCACTCCTCCAGTTACAGTCTTGTCCCATCGCTGCAACTCCCGTACGGACTCAGGAGAGGCGAAGGTCGAGAACCATGCGCCCTCCGAAAACATGGCCGCACTGCTTCTTGACACACTGCTGGCTTAACCCGGAAGCCAGACGCACCAATGTGTTGGAGGAAACACCGTACAGCTGGCGACCGAAGTCAGCGTGCATGCGCCTGGCCCACCACAAGGAGTCACTAGAGCGCGATGGGACAAGGACATCCCAGCCGGCCAAACCCTCCCCTATCCCGGACGACGCTGGGCAAATTGTATGCCGCCTTGCTGCAACACAGCCCGGGACTGAACCCGGGTCTAGCACTGCGATGCAGTGCCTTAGACCGCTGCGCCACTAGGGAGGCCTGGTTACAAACTTCTTCCATTTAAGAATGATGGAGGTCACTGTGTTCTTGGGACCTTCAATGCTGTAGACATTTTTTGGTACCCTTCCCCAGAACTGTGCCACGACACAATCCTGTCTCGGAGATCTAAGGACAATTCCTTCAACCTCATGGCTTGATATTTGCTCTGTCATGAACTGTCATCTGTGGGACCTTATATAGACAGGTTTGTGCCTTTCCAAATCATGTCCAATCAATTAAAATGTAATTTACCACTGGTGGACTCCAATCAAGTTGTAGAAACATCTCATGGATGATCAACGGTAACAGGATGCACCTGAGCTGAATTTTGAGTCTCAAAGCAAAGGGTCTGAATACTAATGTAAATACAGTATTTTTTAAATATTTTTTAAAATAAAGTGTGCAAAAAAATCTTAAAACCTGTTTTTGCTTTGTCATTATGGGCTATTGTGCGTAGATTGATGAAAGAAAAAAATGTATTTAATACATTTTAGAATAAGGCTTTAACGTAACAAAATGCGGAAGGGGGTCTGAATACTTTCTGAATTCACTGTACCTGGACCACCTATTGAGATGTGCCTTTTGTTGAGTAAATTAGGTGTTAAATTAGGTATAAAGGAGCCTGGAGTGCCACTTTAAGTCGGGCGACAGGGAGTAGAACTCCTACATCCGGGATCATCAACTAGATTCAGCAGATGGTCGGGGGTCTGGAACATAATTACTAATGATTTGTAGACTTCAAATTGACCGCAAGAAACCCAAACCGGTATAATATTTGACTAACACATAATAGTTTCAAACCTTTCTTACATTTGTATACAATCACGTCTCTCTATTATGCGTGGGAATACTTGGGAACAGATAAATAAAACCCCCACGATCCGCCAGTTGGGGAACCCAGTCCTACATTGGCGCTGTGAATGTTCACATCCAAGTGTCCTGCACGGCACACCACAAGACTGTATTAGCCAGTTGAGATAAAGCCTAGGCATTTGCTCGGTGGAGCTAACGCAAGTCTTCTGGTTCTCAGGCAAGGTTACTCGTCACACACACACATTGTTCCGAACCACCTCTGTTGCAAGTACAGATTGTGAAGTAAACAGGATATACGGTATTAATCTGACACTGGGATAAAATGTACAGTACTGGGGTCTCCCGAGTTGCGCAGCGGTCCAAGGCACTGCATCACTACAGACCCGGGTTCGATCCCGGGCTGTATCACAACCGGCTGTGATTGGGAGTCCCATAGGGCAGTGCACAATTGGCCCAGCGTCGTCCGGGTTAGGGGAGGGTTTGGCCGGGGGGGGGGGGGGTTTGCTTTACTTGGATCATTGTGCGTTGGCTTCCGGGTTAAGCGGCCGGGTGATAAGAAGCACGGTTTGGCGGATCATGTTTCGGAGAACGCATGACTCGACCTTCGCCTCCCGAGCCCGTTGGCAGTACTGGTATTATGCAACCCTAACTGGGCTCAGGTGCACTATCATTTTAACGCTAATATTCAAAGCACTCCAAACTGGCAATGACTTTACATTTGTACTTTTGATCCATTTCATTGTGTTCCAGCAATCAGCACAAACTGCATTTTTAAACCACCAAGGCATTTATAGCCTTATTGCTTCCCGTAAAAAGTTACTCCATTTAATTTCACACAATCACACAGTTCTACTGTAGCTGCCTCTTTTCAAACAATTAGAGATAAAGAAGATGCTCTGGGTCTGGGAGAAACACTTCCTCCAATTTGATCCTGATGTTATTCCAATGAAGGGATACTGGTGAGGCTATAATGTATTCAGAAAGTAAACACCCACAACCACAGTAGGAGATGAAGGAACTTAGCCTTCACAGTTTCTTTTTTTGGACGTGGGTATCCTGTATGAAATTCTGTAGCCCGTTGCTAGGCAACTCAAATGATGTCAGTGGAAGAGACAGATAGCGAGGTAGCTCTCTTTCACTTACAACTGTATGCACGCATTGACCGGGAGAGACGCAAAGTTTGTACAGTAGTACATGAATTGAGAAATCCAGCACTCAGAATTAAACTATCTGGACACAGAACTCTTGCTGTTTGATTAGCTAATTTTTGAAAGAGGTTTAAAAAAGATGCATACAAACGCTCATCACACACCCAGACTTTTGGTTTACAAGGATGCTGAAGGTGAGGAAATCAAAGTAACAGTTGAAGGAACCCAAAGTAGCCAATCTAGCTAAAACAGCCGCAGTATCTGGATTAGAAGAAGCAAATGTGTATTGCATACAATAACCTTAACTGTATTGCACTGAACCCTTACAAAATGTCCAATGGGGGTACAATGAATAAAATACCATGGTACCATCATGTTTTTTTGGTCACTACCATTGTAGCAAAATTCCATGGTATTTGCACTGTAGTTCCTGCTGAAGATAGGTGATATCGTATGTGAGGGGATGTATGTGAGGGGATGTAACAGTCCTACTTATGTTTCCTGTGATACAATGTCTCCTTGGCGGCAGCCTAGATGGCAGCCTAATCCCTATATAGTGCACTACTTTTGACCAGAGTCCTATGTGCCCTGGTGAAAAGTTGTGCACTATATAGGGAATAGGGTCTCATTTCAGACGCTACCAGAGTCTCCTCGTGTCACACAAACAATCCCACTGCCAACATCTGGAGCCAGTTTTTCTAAACATTTAAATTGGATCAGAATGATCTGGATTATGTTATCCTTTCTTTTGCTATCCACGATCAGATCAATCTTCATATTTTTTTCTCATAAAACAATCGGATAGGATCATACTGATCCAGATGGCACAATATCAAGGTCACAGAATCCGGATTCTCAATGCTTTGAACAGGCCTACACCTCGCCATCTACTGGACAGGCTGTGGTACTACTTCTACCCTGTCAAAGGGAAACAGAGATCAGTGAACCACATGAATAAAAGTACGTAGATGAAACATAGAGCCCGCATATCACTTATAAGTAAGTAGATACATTTATTTGACACTTCTCAATATAACAAATGACCACATACCTACAATGAGGTCAATTTAACGTAATTATCTTTTGGTTTTCAGACGTAAGAAAGTTTTCTAAACCTCCACACTGAATACTCCATTCCAGTGGGATCAAAATAATCCCTCAGTTTGGCATCAAAACTATCCTATTCACAACTTTGAGTTTTGAAAAATCCAAATACACACATATAATCCTGATTAAAGGTCAGATTGGACTGCCAAATCCAGTATAAAATACTGTATCGAGTTTAATATATATATATATATATATATATGTAAAACGGCAGAGTCATGCTTTAAGTGTAAAACTAACAATGAATCAATAATCCATGCCTTCTGAGAATGTTATAAAGTCCAAAAGGTATGGGTAGAGTTAGAAAGTTGGCTATCAGAAGTATTACAATGTAAATGAACTTTTAATCCATCTGTCTGCATATTCAAGACACGGCATATGAGGGTGCAGTGAGATACAGTACATGATGGACGATACTTTCCTCGTCAATCATCTTGAAAAAATTTATCATTAAAAACTGGAAATCAACAAATCCACCATCGTTAAAACAATGGAAAGGTCAAATGCTTTATTATCTAAATGTTGAAAATGGTGCAGTCAGGAGGATCAGAATCAAATGTAACACTTTTGAAAAACCTGATGCTAACATTTAATCCTATCCAATTGTCGAAATACAAAAAGATACCTTTTGAAAAACCTGATGCTAACATTTAATCCTATCCAATTGTCGAAATACAAAAAGATACCTTTTGAAAAACCTGATGCTAACATTTAATCCTATCCAATTGTCGAAATCCAAAAAGATACCTTTTGAAAAACTGCTGCATGATGAACAAAACTCAGCAAAAAAAGAAACGTCCTCTCACTGTCAACTGCATTTATTTTCAGCAAACTTAACATGTGTAAATATTTGTATGAACATAACAAGATTCAACAACTGAGACATAAACTGAACAAGTTCCATAGACAAGTGACTAACAGAAATGGAATAACAAAGGGGGGGGGTCAAAATCAAAAGTAACAGTCAGTATCTGGTGTGGCCACCAGCTGCACTAAGTACTGCAGTGCATCTCCTCCTCATGGACTGCACCAGATTTGCCAGTTCTTGCTGTGAGATGTTACCCCACTCATCCACAAGGCACCTGCAAGTTCCCGGACATTTCTGGGGGGAATGGCCCTAGCCCTCACCCTCCAATCCAACAGGTCCCTGGCATGCTCAATGGGATTGAGATCCGAGCTCTTCGCTGGCTATGGCAGAACACTGACATTCCTGTCTTGCAGGAAATCACACACAGAACGAGCAGTATGGTTGGTGGAATTGTCATGCTGCAGAGTCATGTCAGGATGAGCCTGCAGGAAGGGTACCACGTGAGGGAGGAGGATGTCTTCCCTGTAATGCACAGCGTTGAGATTGCCTGCAATGACAACAAGCTCAGTCCGATGATGCTGTGACACACCGCCCCAGACCATGACACACCGCCCCAGACCATGACGGACCCTCCACCTCCAAATCGATCCCGCTCCAGAGTACAGGCCTCGGTGTAAAGCTCATTACTTCGACGATAAACGCGAATCCGACCATCACCCCTGGTGAGACAAAACCATGACTCATCAGTGAAGAGCACTTTTGCCAGTCCTGTCTGGTCCAGCGACGGTGGATTTGTGCCCATAGGCGACGTTGTTGCCAGTGATGTCTGGTGAGGACCTGCCTTACAACAGGCCTACAAGCCCTCAGTCCAGCCTCTCTCCAGCCTATTGCGGACAGTCTGAGCACTGATGGAGGGATTGTGCGTTCCTGGTGTAACTCGGGCAGTTGTTGTTGCCATCCTGTACCTGTCCCGCAGGTGTGATGTTCAGATGTACCGATCCTGTGCAGGTGTTGTTACACGTCGTCTGCCACTGAGGACGATCAGCTGTCCGTCCTGTCTCCCTGTAGCGCTGACTTAGGCGTCTCACAGTACGGACATTGCAATTTATTGCCCTGGCCACACAGTCCTCATGCCTCCTTGCAGCATGCCTAAGGCACGTTCACGTAGATGAGCAGAGACCCTGGGCATCTTTCTTCAGAGTCAGTATAAAGGCCTCTTTATAGTGTCCTATGTTTTCATAACTGTGACCTTAATTGCATACCGTCTGTAAGCTGTTAGTGTCTTAACGACCGTTCCACAGGTGCATGTTCATGAATTGTTTATTGTTCATTGAATAAGCATGGGAAACAGTGTTTAAACACTTTACAATGAAGATCTGTGAAGTTATTTTGATTTTTACGAATTATCTGTGAAAGACTGGGTCGTGAAAAAGGGACGTTTCTTTTTTTGCTGAGTTTACATGAAGATAGCCAAGACAAACGAGTTTGCATGTAAATTGTAAGGATTTTTGTTTGCAAAACTCTTAATATAACACTCAAAAAAAGTGTTAAATATGTATTGTTTTACAAAATTCACCATCTCACTGGATAACTTAAATCATTCTAAACACAAGTCTATATTGTTCAGAAATCTTCCTCGTCTGAACACACAACCCAGCATCTTTCAAGCGTGCTTCAAGTTAGCGAATACACAGTTGTCTCTTTTTGTTGGAGCACGGTCAACTTGATCTGCTCTTCAGCTAGACAATTCAGCTTTTCTGCTCTCTCTGTCTCCTTCATTACAAGATGTCCATAGGCATTATCACTGGTGTCTTTATCCAGATGCCTTCTATCCTAATCACTACCTTTCGAGTTTTGGAAAATGCAAACACATTATTTAATCCTGTTTAAAAGGTGAGATTGTATTACCAAACCCTTATCACTATCTGGATGATCAGAATCTCATTTTCAGTTTAGAAAAAACCCATGTCGTGGAAATTCACCACCATGTCGTGGAAATTGCCACCAGGGACACGCAAAGGCAATCTTAAATGAATCTTCCTTTATTATCAGTGCGCTGGAGAGGTTCCAACCAAACTCAATGCACCATAGTACACATGTCAATCAGGAGCTCTGCTGGGGCAGTACCGCAGGTTGTCTTATATATGGCTATACACAGACAAGTTATATTTGAATGATTTAGCATAATTAATTCATCATTTCCATTTTGTTTCATTCATGTGACTGACCAATACTGGTTCATAACATGTGACAGACCAATACTTCACGAGGCTTCTTCTCTCTAAGCTGAGACCTTTCGTTCTCAAAACAGTCAGTCACTTGCATGAGCACAGAAAACAGTTATTAGAAAAGCACATGAATAGAACACATAAATTAGTTATTAGAAAAGCACAAACATTAAAAATGTCCAGCACACCCAATTCTAACATTTAATTCTATCTGATTGGGGAAATCCTAGCAGATAACTTTTGAAAAAACTGGGCTCTGGGGTCTAAATCACATGGTTCCAATGTGCTCGGAGCATGTTTGCATATTAATGACCCATAAACACTTGTTCAGTGAACATAGAAGATAATGCCTTACCGCTCCCTTGTCCATTCCTTATCTTTATAGGCAAATTACCTCCGCTGTTTACATCTAAACTCCTCTCCTCATTCGCTCATTCATATTTCATTGGTCCTTCTATCTGGCCTAAATGTGATAAGACATTCTCTTCTCATGCTCTACAAATATCTGTGTTCATTCGTTGACCTACATCGTTCCTGTTCTCTCCCCTTTGACTTCCTCCACTGGGTTGAAAAGGGGAAGCTGAGAGGTGGGAAATACAAGGCCTTAGGGCTTTCAGCCTGTCACAGTGGGACAGGAGATAAAGGGAACTCTGGTGACCTCGGCTGTCCAACTTCTCCGCTCTCTGCCACTGTAGAGGAGGGAAAATAAAAGGTCCTCTAGGGACTGCATGGAGAAGGGTGTGATGGACACTCAGATTACAGTCAGAGCACTGTGACACAACTGCATTTTTTCATCTCTTTTTTTTCCATATACTCCCCGAAATGAAGGGAAAGGGAGGAGAAGGAGCTCAACCAGTACTGTACTATGATCCTCCTCCTGTAGATGAAAACTATAACTTCAAAACTGATTAAATTAGTCTCAGATATCTCACTAATGCACTGACCAGCAGTATCCCTCCAGCTTGTATCAGTTGAAGCAGAACATTGACAAAACCCACCATGAGAAGAGCCCAAGGCCCCAATTCAATACATTGCAGATAAAGAAACGTCACTGCAGGTTCAATCACACAGTGTTAACTATGTTAAAACCAACAAGTGGTTCCTCACACTGACATCTTTGTGGGATATTAAGGCAAAACCACATAGAGGCCCTCTAAATCAGTTCTGTGTTACAGCCGGCCGTGACCGGGAGACCCATGAGGCAGCGCACAATTGGCCCAGCATTGTCCGGGTTAGGGGAGGGTTTGGCCGACCGAGATTTCCTTGTTCCATCGCTCTCTAGCGACTCCTTGTGGTGGGTCGGGTGCCTGCAAGCTGACTCCGATCGCCAGCTGCACGGCCTTTCCTCCGACACATTGGTGTGGCTGGCTTCCCGGGTTAAGCGAGCAGTGTTTCAAGAAGCAGTGCGTGTTTCAGAGGACACATGACTCTCGACCTTTGCCTCTCCCTAGTCCATAGGCGAGTTGCAGCGATGGGACAAGACTGTAACTACCAATTGGATATCACGAAATTGGGGAGAAAAAGGGGCAGAAAAACATATATTGGCTGAATAAAAGACAAAATGCCCTTATGTTGATGACTTTTTGCAAATCAAATCAGTTTTCCAAATTGATTCAACTTCATCACATAGATTTCTGGGTTGAAATGACGTGGAAATAACGTTGATTCAACCAGGTTTTTTGCCCAGTGGGGCAGGACTGTCAGATAAATATGTTGTGTGTTGAGTAATCCTGCCCTTTGCCTTTGATGGCTTGTATGATTCAACAGGATGACTGTTGTTCCGCAGATGGGGGTAATCAACTCCTATCTCTGAGTTAGCTGCTCTGCTACTAGTGACTGGGTCCAGTACAGGTCCTGGGACCGGTGTGTGTATGTGTGTGTGTGTGTGTGTGTGTGTGTGTGCGTGTGTGTGCGTGCGTGTGAGAGAGCCATGAGAGGAGAGGGAAAAAGAGAGACAGAGAGGGGTGATGGGGTTCATCCAAGATTGGGTTTAATGTTCCAGAAAAGCAACCCAAATACACCAGCTGCTGTTGCGCATGCGTTCATGCACTCACGCAAGCGCACACGCAAAAACACATACAGACCAATCATCACATCAATGCCATGTGGACCAACTCCATATTAATGTACATGCATTGTACATGCACTGAATACAACAGTGAAATGCTTACTGACAAGCCCTTAACCAACAATGCAGTTTTAAGAAAATACAACAACAAAAAAGTAAGAGATAAGAATAACAAATGATTAAATAGCAGCAGTAAATAACAATAGCGGGGCTATATACATGGCGTACCGGTACAGAGTCAATGTGCGGGGGCACCGGTGTCGAGGTAATTGAGGTAATATGTACATGTAGGTAGAGTTATTAAAGTGACTATGCATAGATAATAACAGAGAGTAGCGTTCCAGGGGGTGGGTGCAAATAGTCTGGGTAGCCATTTGTTTAGCTGTTCAGTAATCTTATGGCTTGGGGGTAGAAGCTATTTAGGGGCCTCTTGGACCTAGAGTTGGTGCTCCGGTACCGCTTGCCATGTGGTAGCAGAGAGAACAGTCTATGACTAGGGTGGCTGGAGTCTTTGACAATTTTTAGGGCCTTCCTCTGACACCGCCTGGTATAAAGGTCCTGGATGGCAGGAAACGTGGCCCTCGGTGATGTACTGAGCGGTATGCACTACCCTCTGTAGTGCCTTGCAGTCGGAGGCCAAGCATTTGCCATACCAGGCAGTGATGCAACCCATCAGGATGCTCTCAATGGTGCAGCTGTGAAACCTTTTGAGGATCTGAGGACCCTTGCCAAATCTTTTCAGTCTCCTGAGGGTGAATAGGTTTTGTCGTGCCCTCTTCACGACTGTCTTGGTGTGCTTGGACCATGTTAGTTTGTTGGTGAGGTATGCAAATTGGAGTGGGTCTAGGGTTTCTGGGATAATGGTTTTGATGTGAGCCATGACCAACCTTTCAAAGCACTTCATGGCTACAGATGTGAGTAATACGGGTCGGTAGTCATTTAGGCAGGTTACCTTAATGTTCTTGGGCACAGGGACTTTGGTGGTCTGCTTGAAACATGTTGGTATTACAGACTCAGACAGGGAGAGGTTGAAAATGTCAGTGAAGACACTTGCCAGTTGGTCAGCGTATGCTCGAAGTACACGTCCTGTTAATCAGTCTGGCCCTGCGGCCTTGTGGTTGTTGAACTGTTTAACGGTCTTACTCACATCGGCTGCGGAGAGCGTGATCACACAGCCATCCGTAACAGCTGATGCTCTCATGCATGTTTAGGTTTTTCTGGCCTCGAAGCATGCATAGAAGTTATTTAGCTCGTCTGGTAGGCTCGTGTCACTGGGCAGCTCTCGGCTGTGCTTCCCTTTGTAGTCTATAATAGTTTGCAGGCCCTGCCACATCCGACGAACTTCAGAGCTGGTGTAATAAAATTTGATCTTAGTCCTGTATTGACGCTTGCCTGTTTGATGGTTCGTCGGAGGGTATAGTGGGATTTCTTATAAGCTTCGGGGTTAGAGTCCCACTCCTTGAAAGCTGCAGCTCTACCCTTTAGCGCAGTGCGAATGTTGCCTGTAATCCATGGCTTTTGGTTGGGGTATGTACGTACAGTCACTGTGGGGACAACTTCCTCGATGCACTTATTGATAAAGCCAGTGACTGATGTGGTGTACTCCTCAATGCCATCAGAAGATCCCGTAACATATTCCAGTCTGTGCTAGCAAAACAGTCCTGTAGTTTAGCATCTGCTTCATCTGACCACCGACTCACTGGTGCTTCCTGCTTTCATTTTTGCTTGTAAGCAAGAATCAGGATTTTAGAATTATGGTCAGATTTGTCAAATGGAGGGCAAGGGAGAGCTTCGTACGCCTCTCTGTGTGAGAGGTGGTCTAGAATTTTTTTCCCTCTGGTTGCACATTTAACATGCTGATAGAAATTAGGTAAAACTGATTTAAGTTTCCCTGCATTAAAGTCCCCGGCCACTAGGAACGTTGCCTCTCGATGAGCGTTTTCCTGTTAGCTTATGGCGGTATACAGCTCATTGAGTGCGGTTTTAGTGCCAGGATCGGTCTGTGTTGGTATGTAGACAGCTACGAAAAATACAGATGAAAACTCTCTAGGTAGATAGTGTGGTCTAGAGCTTATCATGAGATCTACCTCAGGCGAGCAAAATCTTGAGACTTCCTTAGATATCGTGCACTAGCTGTTGATTACGTAAATACATAGGTCTCCGCCCCGTGTCTTACCAGAGGCTGTGTTCTGTCCTGCCGATAGAGTGTATAACCCACTATGTTCTTAATGTCGTCGTTCAGCCACGACTCAGTGAAACATAAGATATTACAGTTTTAATGTCCCGTTGGTAGGATAAATGCGCTTTCAGTTTGTCCCACTTATTTTCCAGCGATTGAACGTTAGCTAGCAGGATGGAAGGCAAGGGCAGATTAGCCACTCGTCGCCTGATGTTCACAAGGCACCCTGATCTCTTTCTGGCGAAGTCTCCGTTACCTTCTCCAGCAATTAGCTGGGATCTGGGCCTGGTCGGGTGTCTGTATTATATCCTTCCCGTCCGACTCATTGAAGAAGAACTCTTCGTCCAGTTTGAGGTGAGTAATCGCAGTTCTGATGCCCAGAAGCTCTTTTCGGTCATAAGAGACGGTAGCAGCAACATTATGTACAAAACAAGTTACGAACAACGCGAAAAAACAAACAAAATAGCATGGTTGGTTAAGAGCCGATATGACGGCAGCCTTCCCCTCTGGCTCCATCACTTCTACGCCATCAAAAGCTGTATCTTGCAATGGAATGCTGTATTACCCAATTCCTTTGCTTGCAATGTCTCGCAACTTCAGTAAACAGGGCCTATCTATCATCAATGAATAGGCTAGGATATTCTACACACAAAAAACTGAACACACACTCGCATCATTAGCGAAGAGAAAGAGCAGGCGAGCCAGTTGCACTGTGATTACACTTTTGTGTAATAGTTTTTCCGTTAGGGATTTTTCTTAATGTTAAGGATACCAATTATAATTTTTTTTTTATGTTTAAATGTTCACACCCCTATTCCACATGTATTTGCCCCATGCAGCGAATAAGACCGATTCGATCTGGGTGAATAACAACCACGCCATCAAACAGCTAATGCAGAGCATTTCCTTTTTTAATGGTGTTTGCATTCTCAAAAGTCACTTACTGAGGCATACAGTTGTGGGGGGTGTCGGCGACAGAGGCAGTTAGCCCCGGCTGAGTGTTTTCCCTATGGAGATGGCCCCTGTCCCCTGTAACTAGGCAACGGCCTGAGACAATGCTCATTTCATCTTGCAGAGTAGGCTTCCGTGTACCAATCTTAGGCATCACTTCAGAAAAGCTTGACGAGAGGGATGAGTAGGGGCTTCACAAATAGAAGGGGAGGGAAAAAGGGAGAGAAACGGAGGGGGGTAACTGCTGCATCAAAACGTTTAGTTACCCTCAATTGAGGTGACTTACAGCTTGCAGATCCCAATAGGGCAGCCCCAACAGGAAATACATGGCCTGAGGCCCAAATATTTGTATTTATTTTTTATTTCACCTTTATTTAACCAGGTAGGCCAGTTGAGAACAAGTTCTCATTTACAACTGCGACCTGGCCAAGATAAAGCAAACCAGTGCGACAAAAACAACAACACAGATTTACACATAAACAAGCGTACAATCAATAACACAATAGAAAAATTTAGAAAAATCTATGTACAGTGTGTGCAAATGTAGAAGAGTAGGGAGGTAGGCAATAAATAGGCCATAGAGGCGAAATAATTACAATTTAGCATTAACACTGGAGTGATAGATGTGCAGATGATGATGTGCAAGTAGAGATACTGGGGCACAAAAGAGCAAGAGGGTAAGTAATAATATGGGGATGAGGTAGTTGGTTGTGCTATTTACAGATTGGCTGTGAGGTCAATAGCACCCTATTCACTACATTGTGCACTACAATGGTCCTATGGACCATTTGGGATACACCCATGGACACTAAATCCATTCTATCACACCTTCCTGTAATGCGGATACAGATACATACCGTTATTCTGTAACTGGGGATCACCTCAAGCACATTACTTTGCAAACTGGAATAAATAATGCCTAATGAACGATCTATTTCACGTGTGTACAGAAGCTATTAGTAGAAACTTGTAACCTAATATTTCTTGGGGAACTTTGGTCTTGTTCTCTTGTAATGAGTGCCTGAAAAGAGTGTATTCTCTTATACACAGACATCTTCTTCAGTGAGCCCTTGCCCTCTTGACATAACCAGATGTCGACCCAATTAGTAATGAAGTCTGGGAACCTGTGTACATACGGTGAGCCTGGCTGTGTGTGTGTGTGCGTGTGCGTGTGTGTGTATGTGTGTGACGAAGGTGCTTACCCAGATGGTGCTTGCTCTCTGTCTCCAGACCGTCACGATGCACCGGGTGTGGGACATCACGACCTGGAACCACCAAAGGGTAGCCAGGTACAGTAAGGTCATTACAGGGACTGCATGCAAACTGTACGCATAGACATAACAATGGTATCCACGAGTTTATCTGACTCTAGGGAAGTAGATAAAGGGCTTCATTGCCAAAATCCAGAAGTATCCCTTTAAGTCCCCTGCCCTCAACTATAAAATGTCTCTAAGGTCAAACCCCTACCAGATAAACAAACACAGACAGAACTACCCTGATAATTAGCTGGTGTTAACCCAGGTATTTTACTGAGCAACACTACTCATTGTGCTTACCCATTCACACCAGCAGAGAACGTTGCTGAAACGTTTTAGAAATGTTCCTGGGAGGTTCCTGCATTTGATTGACCTCCCACAGTGGTGACAGTAACAACTCTACTTAATATATCTGCCCATTCACAAGGGAGTTTTTTTTCAGTCTATTGACCTCCCACAGTGGCTGTTTTCTCCCAGTGTTTGTGGTGCCAGTGTGTGATAGTACACACTGTCCAGGTACTGGTTGGATTGAAGGTGTGTGGTTCCTCGTATCTCTCCTATCAGAGAACAGTGTGACACATGGTACACACATGCTCCCTTTCACAACCACCCAATCTAAGACTCAAGTTTACACAAGGTCAATTTCCATCATTTCCTTTCATAGGAAATCTCTAAATTGGTCACTAAAATCCACATTAGAAGATCATTGAACAATTCAGAGAGAACATCAATCAAATAATCACATGTATTTATAACACTTATTTTTACATCAGCAGTGGTCACAAAGTGCTTCTACAGAAAAATGAACCACCAGGCAGCTACCCGAGCATGAGTAATTGAGTACTCGAATTGACTTCAAAACTCGATCTTTAACCAGAGATCTTTATTTTTTTCAAATACTGGTCTAAATGTTGTCTTGAAGACAACGTTAATTTGCTTTGACTCTTCCATTTGTAGATGTGCATTTGCAGGAAACAAAAAATAAACCAAGCATCACAATTCTGCTCCCTAAATTCCCTTTCCCCTCAGTGTCTCACTCACTCATTGCGTTCTGACCGCTCCCTCTACACACATGTGCTGTGTGCGCCTACAGAAACAAGTGCCTATAAAAACGTATCTAGCTAATGGGATAACCAACATTCCTGCAAGCTTTACACCATTCCAGCCGATGCTTGGCATTGCACATGGTGATCTTAGGATTTTGTGCAGCTGCTCGGCCATGGAAACCCATTTCATGACGCTCCCAACGAACAGTTCTTGTGCTGCTTGTGCTGATGTTGCTTCCAGAGGTAGTTTGGAATTCGGTAGTAAGTGTTGCAACCGAGGACAGACAATTTCTACGCGCTACAGCACTCAGTGGCCCTATTCTGTGAGCTTGTGTGGCCTACCACTTCACGGCTGAGCCATTGTTGCTCCTTGACGTTTCCACTTCACAATGACAGCACTTACAGTTGGCCCGGGGAAGCTCTAGCTGGGCAGAAATTTGATGAACTAACTTGATGGAAAGGTGGCGTCCTATGACAGAGCCACGTTGAAAGTCACTGAGCTCTTCAGTAAGGCCATTCTACTGCCAATATTTGTCTATGGAGATTACATGGCCGTGTTCTAGATTTTATACACCTGTCAGCAACGGGTGTGGCTGAAATAGTCGAATCCACTAATATGTTGAGCATCAGTAATTCTACATTTGTTGTTAGCCCAGCTAGCATGGACACTGACAGTTGTGAATCTGATGCAGCCGAAGAGCTGCTGCCCCCTTACCCGGGAAAGCACCGAACAACAGACAGGGACGTTGGACCATCGAAGAGGCGCAAATATGATGAGAACTACATTGATTTGGGATTCACTTATATTGGGAGTAGTGCCTTTCCTCATCTACAGTGTGTTATATGTGTAAAAGTACTATCTCACAACTCAATGAAACCTTCACTCTTGTGCAGACATTTAGAAACAAAACATGCCAATTTGAAAAATAATCCACAGGAGTTTTTTGAGCGAGAATTAAAACGACCTTCAAGTAGTAAGACAGCCTCATCAAAATTGCAACAAGCGGTTCTGTGAAAATTGAATTTAATCAGAAGCTACTGCCAGATTTCTGGATTGGGCTTCGCTCAGAGTATCCTGCCTTGGCAAATCGCGCTGTTAAGACACTGATGCCTTTTGCAACCACGTACCTATGTGAGAGTGGATTCTCGGCCCTCACTAGCATGAAAACTAAATACAGGCACAAACTGTGTGTGGAAAATTATTTAAGACGGAGACTCTCTCCAATACAACCCAACATTGCAGTGTTATGTGCATCCTTCAAGCACAACCTTCTCATTAACCTGTGGTGAGTTATTAACAATTTTCGATAAACAAATGAGGTTTTATATGTAAGATGGTTAAATAAAGAGCAAAATGATTGATTATTATTATATTTTTATTTGTTCCCTGGTTCTATAAGAGCTCTTTGTCACTTCCCACGAGCCAGGTTTTGACAAACTCACACTCATTCTTATGTTTAATAAATGTACTGTATAGTGTGTGTGTGGCAGGCTTACAATGACAAAAAACAACATTTGAGAGTGTGCTGACCCTGGTGCTAGAGGGGGTATGCAACTGGAGGTTGAATGTTTGAAGGGGTACGGGACTATAAAAAGTTTGGGAATCACTGGCCTAGGCTATTGCCCCCTAAACAACATAGGCAGGTTCCACGCTGAAAATATGTAAAAGTAGTAATTTGATAAAGACAAAGAGCGTATTTTCATCAGAATCATTAAGCATATGCCTACTCATCAAACAGATGCCCTGGCCATAACTCATCCCATACAATGTTCAATGTAGAACTGTTCATCCATTTAGAAAAATGACAAGGAAAAGGCATAAACTAAATCTAACATCTGTATAGCGAAAAGACATAAACTAAATCTAACATCTGTATAGCGAAAAGACAAGATTTTGGTTTGTAATCTTCCAAAATGTGTCTTTCAACAGACTTTTCATTCAGTCCTATGCAATCACCTGTGTAGGTCATTTGGTGGTTGATTACCTCTGTGTGTGTGTGTGTGTGTGTGTGTGTGTGTGTGTGTGTGTGTGTGTGTGTGTGTGTGTGTGTGTGTGTGTGTGTGTGTGTGTGTGTGTGTGTGTGTGTGTGTGTGTGTGTGTGTGTGTGTGTGTGTGTGTGTGTGTGTGTGTGTGTGTGTGTGTGTGTGTGTGTGTGTGTGTGTGTGTGTGTGTGTGTGTGTGTGTGTGTGTGTGTGTGTGTGTGGCAGAGTGTGTGTGTAACCAGCTGATCCGTGCTCCTGTACCATGCACTGACAACGTTAAGGCGTCCGCATACATAGGTGCAGTTTTCTCCTAGCAGAACTCAGCTAGGCTAAGCGACCGTCTGTGCTCGCATTCTCCATAAAGACTTTAAATGACAACATGTCTCCACTCCTACTAGGAGTAGTACTGTTGACTAATCACAGATTAAGGGGTGTAGACTTTGTCTACTGAACTTCAACTAGCCTCAAGAAAAAATGTGTGCACGAGCAGATGATAAAAACCAAAACGGGAAAAAAGTCACAAAATGTAATCATAATATACGTGTGAACAGTTTCGACTAGGAAGCATACAATAAGCTTAAGCCTGGCCTTGGTCACAGCCGCCCCGCCCCACTGCCTGCCTGCCTTTGTGGTTACAGTAGTTAGCACATTAGCTTTAGCCGCTCGTCATTACCAGTGTGGACATCTGCAGCCTGGCAGGGCTATACCATCCCGATCACAGTCTAACACTCTTCCTATTAGCACCATGCAGGCCCCTTGGCAGAGCCAAGTCAGAGCCAAGAGATCAACCAAGCCCAGGTTGAGACGATACCCTGAGCTCCACATCGTCCTCCCCTCCTATAAGCAGACTCCCCCCAGAGAGGTGACTGTAACCCCCCTGTTTCTCCACAGGGTAGCCCAGCACATAGGCAATCCTATTATCTGCCGGGGAGATGTTCACTTTACATGCTTTCAAAAGGAGAAAAAAACACAAATCGATTTCATGCTTGGTAAGAATCTGATTAAGGCAACAACACAGGTCGATGCAGTTTTTTTCTCTTAAAAAAGGATGTGATTAGTAACTCTGGGGCGGCAGGTAACCTAGTGGTTAGAGTTTTGGACTAGTAACCGAAAGGTTGCAAGATCGAATCCCCGAGCTGACAAGGTCGTTCTGCCCCTGAACAAGGCAGTTAACCTACTGTTTCTAGGCCGTCATTGAAAATAAGAATTTGTTCCTAACTGACTTGCCTAGTTAAATAAAGGTCAAATGTGGGTATCTGCTTGTAGTTCTGTGGGTTTCCATGAGGTAAGGTAAAATATGAACCAACACCTAACCATGATCAGCATAACATATACCCAATACTTTCTGGGCTTGACCTGAGCACTTAGATAAATAGATAATCCTGTATAAAACTCCTAGAAAAAACATTATTCACATATTGACACAAGCCATGAGGACTGGAGGATAGTTGAACAGAGAAGCTGGCTGCTGCAGCCAGAGGGTTTTCCCTTCTAATTCACAGAATACTGTCAGGATTCTCTGTCTATGTCTCTGCATTACATCACTCCAGGATAAAAACGTTTTTACAGCTTTTCTCTGTCCTCTGTGTTTATATCTCCAAAATCCCCTGGCGGACATTTTGTCTGGCCAGAGGTAACACTTGTCCCACATCCTTGTCACCACAAACCCCCAGTAGTCTGTCTTAACCACTGCTCTCAGTCTTCAGCCTCTTGGGAGATTAGAGCAAATGTGGGATCAACACATCAGATGGCATCTTTCTTTCTTCAAGTCGCACTGGGCTTGGTAGGAAGACTATCACTCACACTGGGCTTTAAAGGAAGACTATCACTCGCACTGGGCTTTAAAGGAAGACTATCACTCACACTGGGCTTTAAAGGAAGACTATCACTCGCACTGGGCTTTAAAGGAAGACTATCACTCACACTGGGCTTTAAAGGAAGACTATCACTCACACTGGGCTTTAAAAGAAGACTATCACTCACACTGGTCTTTAAAGGAAGACTATCACTCACACTGGGCTTGGAAGGAAGACTACCACTCACACTGGGCTTTAAAGGAAGACTACCACTCACACTGGGCTTTAAAGGAAGACTATCACTCACACTGGGCTTTAAAGGAAGACTATCACTCACCCTGGGCTTGGTAGGAAGACTATCACTCACACTGGGCTTGGTAGGAAGACTATCACTCACACTGGGCTTGGTAGGAAGACTATCACTCACACTGGGCTTGGTTGGAAGACTATCACTCACACTGGGCTTTAAAGGAAGACTATCACTCACACTGGGCTTTAAAGGAAGACTATCACTCACACTGGGCTTGGTAGGAAGACTATCACTCACACTGGGCTTGGAAGGAAGATTATCACTCACACTGGGCTTGGAAGGAAGACTATCACTCACACTGGGCTTGGAAGGAAGACTATCACTCACCCTGGGCTTGGTAGGAAGACTATCACTCACACTGGGCTTGGTAAGAAGACTATCACTCACACTGGGCTTGGTAAGAAGACTATCACTCACACTGGGCTTGGAAGGAAGATTATCACTCACACTGGGCTTGGAAGGAAGACTATCACTCACCCTGGGCTTGGTAGGAAGACTATCACTCACACTGGGCTTGGTAGGAAGACTATCACTCACCCTGGGCTTGGAAGGAAGACTATCACTCACCCTGGGCTTGGAAGGAAGACTATCACTCACCCTGGGCTTGCTAGGAAGGTATCCAAAGTTTGAGGACATGGACAAGGGTCTCATGTGTCATTTTTCAATGTTCCCTCAAATATATTTTGCAACCTGACTTGATGAACCAGTAGACCGAAGCCATTGACATACACCTATAATTGTGCTATGACTTATCATCAGATGATTATCTTGGACTCTGCCATATAAATGGTTGATTTTTGCTGATTTTGTCAGAGGAATCTGTGTGTCATCTGTCATCTGTAGGTCTAAATACAGATACATGGGCTCCTATCAGCAGTGAAACGGAGAAGATATATAGTATTGATGAATCACAACACATCGCTCCTGCTATGTGCAGTGAAACAGAGAAGATCTTGTATTGGTGAATCACAACACAGAAGAGCACAATCCCGCCCACTCTGGTACATTCAGTCACCCCCCCATGAACATACCCCTAGGCCCAACATGCACATGCAAACGCACACGGACACACTTACACACTACATTAATGGCACTCACTATCTCACAATACCTGATGAACCCACCCCCGCAGTGGAGTGTAACACACATACACCCGCACACGCAAACAGAGAGAGAAAGAGACAGAAAAATAGGATGAAGAAAAAACAGTACAGGCCCTAAGCATCTCCATGGAAACAGGCTGGAGAGGAGAGGGGAGAGCATCACGCTCTGCATTACTGCCAGAGAGAGGATGAATACAACCCTCATTAGGAAAGCCACATAAACCACACCAGAACAGAAGGTGATTCCATTATTTACTGCAACATTCTCTATACCAGAGAACAGAACACACGCTTTGCTTCATTTCCACCATAAAAAGTTTCCTCACTCTGACAAACAGCTGAGCTCTGGCTTGGCGTGCACTCTAACGTCAACACTGAGAGGAGAGAGCTCTCAAAGCAGATCAGTTGTGCTGATATGATATTCTCATATTGCATCATCGTCATGATGTATAACTCCATATGTAGCCTAGAAAAGGAGATCCTTGAGGAAATCGAACACTTGCAGTGTATTACACCATGTACACAAATTAACGGAATTCCGTTGGCCTTATGTCCTTTTCTTGCCCCGCTACTATTGGTCGGACAAGTGCAGTGTTTGTAACGCACGATGGAGGAGAGCCGATCTCTCGTCAGAGATAGCATTTATTTTGGGAGACTGCAAAATATGACGTTTTCAGTTAAGATAGGAGAAGTTTCAGGTGACAATAAAACATGTTTAGTAAAATTTTCCTCAATTTGTTTCGCTTACTTTCTAGAAAGTCAAGCTAGCTTACATAGCAGCTAAAGTTAGCTAGCTAGCTGCTAGACTAGGTTAATGATACTTCAACTACACCTCATAAACAAACGTCATTACTATCACAAGAAACTTTTCGGAATTAAAACAGGAGGCTACAGTCATATAAAATATACAGTTGAAAACGGAAGACTAAATACACCTTAGCCAAATACATTTAAACTCAGTTTTTCACAATTCCTGACATTTAATCCTAGTAAAAATTCCCTGTTTTAGGTCATTTAAGATCACCACTTTATTTTAAGAATGTGAAATGTCAGAATAATAGTAGAGAGAATTATTTTTCAGCGTTTATTTCATCACATTCCCAGTGGGACAGAAGTTTACATACACTCAATTAGTATTTGGTAGCAATGCCTTTAAATTGTTTAACTTGGGTCAAACATTTCCGGTAGCCTTCCACAACCTTCCCACGATAAGTTGGGTGAATTTTGGCCTATTCCTCCTTACAAAGCTGGTGTAACTGAGTCAGGTTTTTAGGCCTCCTTGCTCGCACACGCTTTTTCAGTTCTGCCCACAAATTTTCTATGGGATTGAGGTCAGGGCTTTGTGATGGCCACTCCAATACCTTGACTTTGTTATCCTTAGGCCATTTTGCCACAACCTTGTAAGTATCCTTGGGGTCATTGTCCATTTGGAAGACCACTTTGCGACCAAGCTTTAACTTCCTGACTGTTGCCTTGAGAAGTTGCTTCAATATATCCACATAATTTTACATCCTCATGATGCCATCTATTTTGTGAAGCGCACCAGTCCCTCCTGCAGCAAAGCACCCCCACAACATGATGCTGCCACCCCCGTGCTTCACGGTTGGGATGGTGTTCTTCGGCTTGCAAGCCTCCCCCTTTTTCCTCCAAACATAACAATGGTCATTATGGCCAAACAGTTCCATTTTTATTTCATCAGACCAGAAGACATTTCTCCAAAAAGTACGATCTTTGTCCCCATGTGCAGTTGCAAACCGTAGTCTGGCTTTTTATGGCGGTTTAGGAGCAGTGGCTTCTTCCTTGCTGACCTGCCTTTCAGGTTATATTGATATAGGACTCGTTTTACTGTGGCAATAGATACTTTTGTACCTGTTTCCTCCACCATCTTCACAGGGTTCTTTGCTGTTGTTCTGGGATTGATTTACACTTTTTGCACCAAAGTACATTCATTTCTAGGAGACAAAGCGTCTCCTTCCTGAGCGGTATGACGGCTGCATGGTCCCATGGTGTTTATACTTGCGTACTATTGTTTTTATAGATGAACGTGGTACCTTCAGGCGTTTGGAAATTGCTCCCAAGGATGAACCAGACTTGGAGGTCTACAACTTTTTTCTGAGTTCTTGGCTGATTTCTTTTGATTTTCCCATGATGTCAAGCAAAGAGGTTTGAAGGTTGGCCTTAAAATACATCCACAGGTACACCTCCAATTGACTCAAATTATGTCAATTAGCCTATCAGAAGCTTCTAAAGCCATTACATCCTTTTCTGGAGTTTTCCAAGCTGTGTAAAGGCACAGTCAACTTAGTGTATGTAAACTTCTGACCCACTGGAATTGTGATACAGTGAATTATAAGTGAAATAATCGGTCTGTAAACAATTGCTGCAAAAATGACTTGTGTCATGCACAAAGTAGATGTCCTAACCGACTTGCCAAAACTATAGTTTGTTAAGCATAGCCTTAAGTGAGTTGTCGTGAAAATGGTGGTAAATAGATTCAATGTTGGATTCAATGTTCAGAATGTATATGGACTGAACATCAAGTTGAAAATCCCTTTCCCTCCCTCCCACAGGAATAGCTGTGAAAAGCACAATCCTTACTCTCCAAGTCAAACATTTTGGGAGTTCTTTGGACACATTTTAAAACCGGAGCTGGCTGCCACTTCAGATGCTCGCATTCACACCAAACTCTCAGTGCCAAAATGGAGCTTGTGTGTGTGTGTGTGTGTGTGTGTGTGTGTGTGTGTGTGTGTGTGTGTGTGTGTGTGTGTGTGTGTGTGTGTGTGTGTGTGTGTGTGTGTGTGTGTGTGTGTGTGTGTGTGTGTGTGTGTGTGTGTGTGTGTGTGTGTGTGTGTGTGTGTGTGTGTGTGTGTGTGTGTGTGTGTGTGTGTGTGTTATGAAGGTATCACAAGGACGCTAAGGGCAGCCTTGTGAAGACAAGTGTTTGTCTTGGGATTATAGAGAAACACACAGTTATAAAGAAACACACCACCATAGATAAACACACCCTTACAGAGGAACACACCATTATAGAGAAACACCACAATAGAGAAACACACCATTCAAGAGAAACACACCACTATAGAGAAACACAACAACACACAGAAAAACATTTATAGAGAAACAGCATAACAGTGAAACACACCACAATAGAGAAACACCACTATAGAGAAACACACCTCTATAGAGAAACACACCAGTAAGGAGAAACACACCACTATTGAGAAACACACCACTATTGAGAAACACACCAGTAAGGAGAAACACCACTATAGAGAAACACACCAAAATAGAGAAACACACAACAATAGAAAAACACCATTATAGAGAAACACACCATTATAGAGAAACACACCACTAGAGAAACACACCATTATAGAGAAACACACCACTATAGAGAAACACATAGAGAAACATAGAGAAACAGCATAACAGTGAAACACACCACAATAGAGAAACACCACTATAGAGAAACACACCAATATGGAGAATCACCACTACAGAGAAAAACTATTATAGAGAAATACACCACTATACAGAAACACAACACTATAGACAAAACACAACAACAAACAGAAAACTTTTTATAAAGAAACAGCATTACAGAGAAAGACACCACAATAGAGAAACAATACTATGGACTAACACCACTACAGATAAAAAACTACAGAGAAAAACACAATTATAGACAGAAACACCGTTATAGAGAAACACTCAATTTTAGAGAAAAAAAATCAGTGTAGAGAAACACCAGTACAGAGAAACAAAACTACACAGAAACACCATTATAGAGAAACAAAACTACACAGAAACACCATTATAGAGAAACAAAACTACACAGAGACACCATTATAGAGAAACAAAACTACACAGAAACACCATTATAGAGAAACAAAACTACACAGAAACACCATTATAGAGAAACAAAACTACACAGAAACACCATTATAGAGAAACACCTACACAGAGAAACACCACTATAGAGAAACACCTATACAGAGAAACACCACTATAGAGAAACACCTATACAGAGAAAGACCGCTATAGAGAAACACCTATACAGAGAAACAGCATTATAGAGAAACACACGATAGAGAAACACCTATACAGAGAAACAGCATTATAGAGAAACACACGACAGAGAAACACCTATACAGAGAAACAGCATTATAGAGAAACACACGACAGAGAAAGACACCCCTATAGAAAAACACCATTATATAGAAACACACCACTATAGAGGAACACCACTAAAGAGAAACACACCATTATAGAGAAACACACCATTATAGAGAAACACACAGCTATAGATAAACACACCACTATAGAGAAACACACAGCTATAGATAAACCACCATTATAGAGAAACACACCACTATTTAGAAACACACCACTATAGAGAAACATCACTAAAGAGAAACACACCACTATAGAGAAACATCACTAAAGAGAAACACACCACTATAGAGAAACATCACTAAAGAGAAACACCACTAAAGAGAAACACCACTAAAGAGAAACACCACTAAAGAGAAACACCACTAAAGAGAAACACACCACTATAGAGAAACCCACCAACATAGAGAAACACAACAATTTCGAGAAAAACAGCATTGTAGAGAAACACTACTATAGAGAAACAAAACTATTGTGAAACACCACTATAGAGAAAAACACCACTATTGTGAAACACACCACTATGGAGGAACACCACTATAGAGAAACACGCCGTTATATACTGTAGAAACACCACAATAGAGAAACACACAGCTATAGATAAACCACCATTATAGAGAAACACACCACTCTTGAGAAACAACATTATTGAGAAACAGAGCACTATAGAGAAAAACTACTATAGTGAAACACCATTACAGAGAGACACCATTAGAGAGAAACACCACTATAGATAAACACAATTAAAGAGAAACACCATTACAGAGAAACAAACCATAGAGACACCCCTTCATTGAGAAAAACACCATCATAGAGAAACACACTACTAAAGCAAAACACCACTATAAAGAAACACAACTACAGAGATACCCCACGACAGAGAAACACACCACTGTAGAGAAACACACCACAGAGAAACCACCAATATACAGAAACACACAACTATAGAGAAACACACCGTTATAAAAAAAAACACACCACTATAGAGAAACGCCATTATTGACAAACACACCACTATAGAAGAACACCACTATAGAGAAACACACCACTATAGAGAACAACACCAACATAGAGAAACACACCACTATAGAGTAACACACCACAATAGAGAAACCACCATTATACAGAAACACACCACTATAGAGAAACATACCATTATAGAGAAAAAAACCGTTAATGAGAAACACACAACTATAGAGGAACACACCACTAAAGAGAAACACAACATGATTGAGAAACACCACTCTGGAGAAACACCACGATAGAGAGACACCATTATAGACAAACACACAACTATAGAAGAACACCATTATAGGGAAACACACCACCATGGAGAAACAAAACTATTGTGAAACACCAATATCGAGAAAGACACCACTATAGAGAAACACACCACTATAGACAAACACACCACTATAGAGAAAAACCATTATAGAGAAACATTACTGCAGAGAAACACCACCATAGAGAAACACCTTAAATGAGAGAAACACCATTATAGAGAAACACCACTATAGAGAAACAAAACTATTGTGAAACACAACTACAGAGAAAAACACCACTATGGAGAAACACACCATTAAAGAGAAACACCATTATAGAGAAGCACACCATTGGAGAGAAACACACCACTATAGAGAAAAACACCACTAGAGAGAAACAAAACTATTTTAAAACACCACGATAGAGAAAAACAACACTATGGAGAAACACACCATTAAAGAGAAACACCATTATAGAGAAGCACACCATTGGAGAGAAACACACCACTATAGAGAAACATACCCCTATTGAGAAACACCATTATAGAGAAACATCGTTATAGAGAAACACACCACTATAGAGAAAAACACCAATATAGAGAAAAACACCAATATAGGGAAACAAAACCTTTGTGAAACACCATTATAGAAAAACACCACTATAGAGAAAAACACCACAATAGAGAAACCACCATTATACAGAAACAAACCACTATAGAGAAACATACCATTATAGAGACACCATTATAGACAAACACACAGCTATAGAGGAACACCACTATAGAGAAACAAAACTTTTGTGAAACACACCATTATAGAGACAACATTATAGACAAACACACCACTACAGAGGAACATCACTATAGAGAAATACAACACTAAGGAGAAACAAAACTATAGAGAGACAAAACTATTGTGAAACACCACTATAGAGAAACACACCATGACAGAGAAACATAACATTATAGAGAAACACGCCACTATAAAGAAACACCCCACTATAGAGAAACACACCATTATAGAGAAACACACCACTATAGAGAAACATACTATTACAGAGAAAAACACCATTACAGAGAAATACATAATTACAGAGAAACACAACTATGGAGGAAAACACCACAAAAGAGAAAAACACCACTGTGGTGAAACACACCATTATAGAGAAACAGACCACAATAGAGAAACACTGTTATACAGAAACACAATTATGGAGAGACAAAACACACAAAAAAACATTATAGAGAAATACACCACTACAGAGAAACACAACACTATAAAGAAACACCACTGTACAGAAACACACCACTGTAGAGAAAGACCATTATATAGAAACACACCACTATAGAGAGAAACACCACTATAGAGAAACACACAATTATAGAGAAACACACCACTAGAGAGAGAAACACCACTATAGAGAAGGACACCATTATACAGAAACACACCATTTCAGAGAAACACACCATTATAGAGACACCATAAAAGTCAAACAAACCATTATAGATTAAAAAATCAATATAGAGAAACAAGCCACTATCGTGAAACACCACTCTAAAGAAACATCACTATAGAAAAACACACCACTATAGAAAAACACACCACTATAGAGAAACACACCACTATAGAAAAACACACCACTATAGAGAAACACACCACTATAGAAAAACACACCACTATAGAGAAACACACCACTATAGAAAAACACACCACTATAGAGAAACACAACTATTGTGAAACACCACTTTCGAGAAACACACCACTATAGAGAAACAAACCACTATAGAGAAAAACACCATTATTGACAAACACACCGGTATACAGAAACACGTCACTAAAGAGAAACACACCATTATAGAGAAAGACACCACTGTAGAGAAACACGATTATAGAGAAACACACCTCTATCGAGAAACACCACTATAGAGAAACACACCACTGTAGAGAAACACACCACTAAAGAAAAACACACCACTATAGAGTACCATTCCACTATAGAGAACCACACTATTTTAGAGAAACACCATCAAAGAGAAACACACTATTATAGAGAAACACCATTATAGAGAAGCACACCACTATAGAGAAAAAATCCTCTATAGAGAAACACACCACAATAGAGAACCCACCATTATACAGAAACACCATTATGAAGAAACACACCACTGTAGAGTACCATTCCACTATAGAGAACCTGTCACGACTCCCACCGAAGGTGGCTCCTCTTCCTGTTCGGGCGGCGCTCGGTGGTCGTCGTCACCGGTCTACTAGCTGCCACCGATCCCCTTTTCCTTTTCTGTTAGTTTTGTCTTATTGGTTACACCTGTTTCTTGTTTGGGTTTTGGTTAGGGCTATTTAAGCCGGTTATGCCCGCCTCCTTTTGTGCGGGCTTGTTTCTCTGTTCGTTTTGTGGATGTGCTATTTTCTCCGGACTGTTTGGGTCCTGTTTTTGGGCCGGTCATTGTATTTGCCTGGTGTTTTTTAGCATGATCTTTTCTGTCACCGGAATAAATACGGTTGTCCTAAACCCTCTGCTCTCTGCGCCTGACTCCGCACCCACTACTCCTAGAAGTTGTAACAGCTCATAGACATGTTGATCCGACTGGACAATCTGATAGCTGCCCGCGGGCGTTCAGAAAGGGCCCTGTCAGTTCCACCTCCTGGCCCTCCCGCTCCCATACCTATGGAGTTAGGGGGGGCCGCATCGAGGGGAACCGGAGGAGGAGGCCCCTCCTGCACCAACTGTGGTCGGCGAGGACACACTTCCGACCGGTGCTGGAGGAGCTCATCTGGGAGTCGAGAGGGCTGGCAGAACACTTCTCGGTCACCCCAGGTGAGTCAGCACCAAACTCACCCAGAGCTCCCTGTTGGTCACAGGTTTTTATAACTCAGGAAAAAAAAAATTTCTCCCTCTCTCCAGCATAAGGCGCTAGTCGATTCAGGCGCAGCTGGGAACTTTATGGATCGCGGACTCGCCCGTAGGTTAGGGATTCCGCTGGTGCCGATAGATCCACCCTTCCCCGTGCACTCCTTAGATAGCCACTTGTCACCGGAATAAATACGGTTGTCCTAAACCCTCTGCTCTCTGCGCCTAACTCCGCACCCACTGCTCCTAGAAGTCGTAACAGAACCACACCATTTTAGAGAAACACCATCAAAGAGAAACACACCATTATAGAGAAACTCACAAAAATAGAGAAAAACAACTATAGAGAAACAAAACTATAGTGAAACACCGCTGTTGAGAAAAACAACCACATAAAGAAACACACCATCATAGTGAAACACCGTCTAGAGAAACACACTTTTATAGAGAAACACACCACTAGAGAGAAACATACCCCTATAGAGAAACACACCCCTATAGAGAAGGAGAAACTAAAGAGAAACACACCCCTATAGAGAAAGAGAAACTAAAGAGAAACACACAACTAAAGAGAAAAAACCCACTATAGAGAATTACACCACTATAGAAAAACACCACTATTGATAAGCACACCTCTATAGAGAAAATCACCACTTTTGAGAAACAACACTATAGACAAACACACCACTATAGAGGAACACCACTATAGAGAAACACACATCTATAGAGAAACACACCATTATAGAGACACCATTATAGACAAACACACCACTATAGTGAAACACCACTTTAGAGAAACACACCACTATAGAGAAATGCACCACTAAAGAGAAACACACAACAATAGAGAAAAACACCACTACAGAGAAACACCATTATAGACAAACACACCACTATAGAGGAACACCACTATAGATAAACACACCATTATAGAGAAACACACCTCTATAGAGAAACTCCACTATAGACAAACAACAATATTGAGAAACACATCACAATAGTGAAACACCACTCAAAAAACACCACTATAGAAAAACACACCATTATGGAGAAACACACCATTATGGAGAAACATTACTACAGAGAAACCCCATTTTACAGAAACACCATCATAGAAAAACACACCACTATAGAGAAACCACTATAGAGAAACACATAATTTTTGAGAAAAACACTATTATAGAGAAACACCACTATAGAGAAACACACCATTATAGAGAAACATATCATTATAGAGAAACACACCACTATAGAGTACCATTCCACTATAGAGAACCACACCAATTTAGAGAAACACCATCAAAGAGAAACACACCATTAGAGAAGCACACCATTATAAAGAAGAACACCACTATAGAGAAAAAATCCTCTATAGAGAAACACACCACAATAGAGAACCCACCATTATACAGAAACACCATTATAAAGAAACACACCACTGTAGAGTACCATTCCACTATAGAGAACCACACCATTTTAGAGAAACACCATCAAAGAGAAACACACCATTATAGAGAAACACCATCAAAGAGAAACACACCATTATAGAGAAACTCACAAAAATAGAGAAACACACCATCATAGAGAAAAACAACTATAGATAAACAAAACTATAGTGAAACACTGCTATAGAGAAAAACACCAACATAAAGAAACACACCATCATAGTGAAACACCCTCTAGAGAAACACACCATTATACAGAAACACACCACTAGAGAGAAACATACCCCTATAGAGAAACACACCACTATTGAGAAACACGCCCCTATAGAGAAAGAGAAACTAAAGAGAAACACGCCCCTATAGAGAAAGAGAAACTAAAGAGAAACACGCCCCTATAGAGAAAGAGAAACTAAAGAGAAACACGCCCCTATAGAGAAAGAGAAACTAAAGAGAAACACGCCCCTATAAAGAAAGAGAAACTAAAGAGAAACACGCCCCTATAGAGAAAGAGAAACTAAAGAGAAACACGCCCCTATAAAGAAAGAGAAACTAAAGAGAAACACGCCCCTATAGAGAAAGAGAAACTAAAGAGAAACACGCCCCTATAAAGAAAGAGAAACTAAAGAGAAACACACCACTATAGAGAAAAAAAACACTATAGAGAATTACACCACTATAGAGGAACACCACTATAGATAAACACACCATTATAGAGAAACACACCTCTACAGAGAAACTCCACTATAGACAAACAACAATATTGAGAAACACATCATAATAGTGAAACACCACTCCAAAAAAACACCACTATAGAGAAACAAACCATTATAGAGAAACACACCATTATGGAGAAACACTACTACAGAGAAACACCATTTTACAGAAACACCATTTTAGAGAAACACCATCATAGAAAAACACACCACTATAGAGAAACCACTATAGAGAAACAAATCATTTGAGAGAAACACCATTATAGAGAAACACACCATTATAGAGAAACACACCACTTTAGAGAAACACACCACTTTAGAGAAACACACCACTATAGAGAAACACACCATTACAGAGAAACACACCATTACAGAGAAACACACCATTATAGAGAAACATTTGGAGATGATGAGAAAGAGAGACAGTGATACACCCAGTATACTGAAGTTGATTGGAATTGTACATGGCTATACAGAGAAAATGTGAGTGTGTGTTTGTAGCAATGCCATACAATCCAGTTAAACAATGCACAGGGATGCTCTGAATGCGCTCTAGTCCAGCTCGTATTCACCCGCACACCCACACACACTAAGCCCATCGCATGATCCTAAGCACCACTAACTACCGAACAGTGGATCCAAGCCTAATGCTAGTAAACTGTACGACTTCATATCCTTACTAGTCTTCCAGAACCACAGACTCCAACAGTAGAAAGCACACTGAAGACCACATCAACCAGTGGCAGACAGACATACCACAGCTTGCAGGATAGACAAGGACATAACATTACATGTGGAGAGAGAGAGGGACCATACATTCTCCTTATTATCTCTGGTGTTGATCTACACACTGCTGTTGTTGCTCATAAAACATGAATGGTAGGCCTACCTTGACTGAAACTAAAGGCCAGTTAAGTGCGTCAATGATCTCATAAATCGAGCTAGGTGATTGATGTGCGAACGCGACAGACGGGCAAACATACAATAGTGGTTGTGAGGGAGTAGCTGGGGAAACTGCTTTAAGGATGCTATGCTAACTGCTGGGGAATCTCCTTTCAGGGTGCTACGCTAACTGCTGGGGAAACTGCTTTAAGAATGCTATGCTAACTGCTGGGGAATCTCCTTTCAGGGTGCTACGCTAACTGCTGGGGAATCTGCTTTAAGGATGCTACGGTAACTGCTGGGGAATCTGCTATAAGGACGCTATGTTAACTGCTGGGGGGAATGGGGCAACACAGATGCCTGACAGAGTGCAGGTAGCTGTGAGGAGCTGCTGCTATTCTATCCCTCCCAGAATCTGCTATGCATTACAACGCTAAAGGGATGAGAAATGGCTACCTCGGGTTCGACACAGTCGTCCACTCCGCTGTGTGTGCGTGTGTGTAAGCCTGTTTGTCACATCAATGGATCACATCTACAATGATAAAATGTATCTCTGGATCCCTGTTAAAGCATTGTCTAGCACATTGTAGAGCCTGGAGGGTACAAGCCTCACACATGGTAAATTATCTTATACCGGCTAGTCAGGCACACACACACACACACACACACACACACACACACACACACACACACACACACACACACACACACACACACACACACACACACACACACACACACACACACACACACACACACACACACACACACACACACACAGGCCAAAGCCCTGTGAAGGTGTTCAAAAGCAGCATGAAGGATTCAGAGGGAGCTACAGTAGCAGCTTGGCTCCGCCCCTAATTTATGGAAGTGGTGGTAGGTGTGGGCGGGGTCTAGAGACTAGTGATGGGGGTAGGTGTGGGCGGGGTCTAGAGACTAGTGATGGGGGTAGGTGTGGGCGGGGTCTAGAGACTAGTGATGGGGGTAGGTGTGGGTGGGGCCTAGAGACTAGTGATGGGGGTAGGTGTGGGCGGGGTCTAGAGACTAGTGATGGGGGTAGGTGTGGGCGGGGTCTAGAGACTAGTGATGGGGGTAGGTGTGGGCGGGGTCTAGAGACTAGTGATGGGGGTAGGTGTGGGTGGGGCCTAGAGACTAGTGATGGGGGTAGGTGTGGGCAGGGCCTAGAGGCTAGTGATGGGGGTAGGTGTGGGTGGGGCCTAGAGACTAGTGATGGGGGTAGGTGTGGGCAGGGCCTAGAGGCTAGTGATGGGGGTAGGTGTGGGTGGGGCCTAGAGGCTAGTGATGGGGGTAGGTGTGGGTGGGGCCTAGAGACTAGTGATGGGGGTAGGTGTGGGCAGGGCCTAGAGGCTAGTGATGGGGGTAGATGTGGGTGGGGCCTAGAGACTAGTGATGGGGGTAGGTGTGGGCAGGGCCTAGAGGCTAGTGATGGGGGTAGGTGTGGGTGGGGCCTAGAGACTAGTGATGGGGGTAGGTGTGGGCAGGGCCTAGAGGCTAGTGATGGGGGTAGGTGTGGGTGGGGCCTAGAGACTCGTGATGGGGTAGGTGTGGGCAGGGCCTAGAGACTAGTGATGGGGTAGATGTGGGCGGGGCCTAGAGACTAGTGATGGGGTAGCTGTGGGCGGGGCCTAGAGAGTAGTGTTGGGGGAATTGAATTGATACAGTTACATATAAGGATATCATTTTTTACGATATATCGTATCGTTTTGACAATACCGCAATATTATTTTGCTCTAGTTTTCTGTACCTGCATCAAAATGTTTCCTTCATAATTTGTTCTCAATCTTCTTTTTAAATAGGTAACCAATTTGTTTTCAGCACCTTTATTTCCATGTCTGATCCAAACTCGTTTTCTCATGGCTCTCTCTTGTCCCTCTGGAGCTGCAATATGTTTGGAACATCGAATCGCAATAAAATCACAGTATCGAATTGCGAATCGTGAGAATCGTAATGCATATGGTATCGTGAGCTAGGGAAATTCCCAGCCCTAAAAGAAAGTTGAAAGTGATCTCCATAAGGTCACCCTAGGGCCAAGATTTAGGGCAGACTTCCCACATGTGATTGAGAGATGTGAGGGAAACCACCCTTCAGATGGTAACCACCACGTCTTCCCCATGGTTTGCAGAGCACAGAGAGAGTGAGTCAAGTGGAACAGGGAGGACTGTCACACTATCTCTCTCGCTCGTTCCCTGTACCATTCCTGCCCCCCCCCCCCCCACACACACACACACTCCCCCTCTCTCTCTCTCTCTCTCTCTCTCATACACACACCAAACATACACACGCTCCCATACACACTCACTCTCTCCCTCTCACACACACACACACACACACGCACATGCACACAAACAAGCTCCCACACACACACACTCTCTCCCTCTCGCTCTCTCACACACACACCAAACACATACACACAGCTCGTCACACTGTGTGACGGATGCCCCTCTGTCAGCCACCAAACCAGAAAATCATGTCCACCCATTACGGCCAACCAAACCCCTATGAGATTATTGCTAGGTAACATTATCTCCTACCCCATTTCATTCATCCGTATCATTTGAGAAAAGGAGCCCCAAATATTCACAGCCGCAACATACCAGAGTTGCTCCATCTTCAGATATTGGTCACATAGACCGGGTGAAAATTACCCCCGTTGCCCATCGAGAACCTTGGCAGTGGTTTGGCCCTCCCACTCTTCGAGCTTAACACACACATACATTAGCCAGACGGATCACTGACGATGGATGAAGGGAGAGAGCATTCGGCTCTCCACGTCCAGCTGAAGACAGATGTGCTGCATCTGCCCAAGGTGTTGAAAATCTGGTGTGATGTTCTACCCGTCCCCCAATCCAATACTGAGATGAATACCAAGTACTAGGTCTGGCTCCGTCAACTTTCAATCATCCTGTTTCATCCGCCTCTGAGACAGTAGCAAGGCAATGACAAGAAAACATACATATATACTGCGATAAGTCTCAAATTCCTCCTGCTTGTGAAAAATGATGTAGCCCATAAAGGCTTGGCTTGCTGTGCCATTAGGGGTAACATGACATGCATCCCAATGCTCTTACCTTGCAGCGTGCCTATGTTCTGGAGACATCGGAGCACATATGTTGCTTCTTCACTCGATGACAGGAAAACACAGCACAGTCATTCAGAGAACAGATCTGAGAAAGAGTCTGTTCTGGTGGGCAGAAGAAGAAAAAAACAAAATCCCTCTCTTCCTTCCTTCCCTCCTGTTTCTTTTTTTATCCAAGCCCTCAGAGGAATAGGGTGAGAGGAATGGTGCGATGAGGAGAGGATGAGATGCAGGAGGACCAGTCTGTTGTACTGTTCTGTGGCTGTGTATCAGTGCTGGGCTCTGCGTGTACTCCTCCACTGCAGCAGTGTGAGTGACAGAGGCTCGTGCTGCATGTTCCACAGGCTCTACCGGCACAGCGCAAAACACGGCAACTAAATTCCCGTCCAATGGATTCAGAACCCTGCATTTCTGTATCTCCACATATCCCCTTCTATTTTTGTATTGATTTACCTCTATCTCTTCTCTACAGGTTCAGAGTACGTCCTGTGTTTGTCTCCATATCATTGGATCCTTATTCTCCTTTTCCGTCCTTTGCGTCGTCCCTCACTCCTCTCACTGGACGTCATGTGTCTGACACTCCTGGCAATAAAATGTCAAGCCCAATAAAGCTCCAACCTCCTCTGATGATGATGACGATGACATCACTGCTTCAGCTGACCGACAGTGAGTGTTTTCCTCGTCTCGTGTGAGTATTAACGTCACAGACTTCAGACACATTTCTTGGATTCAGTTGGACCTTCAGTTGATGATTTTTCATCATAGGTAATATCACATGACACTATTACCTAATTTGGAGTTCAAATCATGTAATAACATAACAACACATAACACAAAATTCCAATAGATGGAGAAACATTAACTCACAAAACAACTTACATGCAACAGGTTAGTTTAGGCATCCTAGTGAGTGGTTAAATTAGGGTTAGGTTTAGGCATGCTAATGAGTGGTTAAAGGTAGGCTCAGCGATATGACGTAGATGCAGAAAGTAAACAGCATAGTGGGTCCATTTCTGCAACAAGTAAGACCGTTGAAGCCCGAGGCTCAACTTCTCCGTTGTGTTGGTGCCCTGGCTACCACGCTGTAACAGCATGATGGGAACCCATGCACCTGCACAGATACTGTGTGTGACTGTGTGAGAGCCAAGTCTTGCATCTTGCTCCTCTCAATACCTGGGTTGCTGCTCGTGGCAATGTAATTTCGTCAGTGGTGTAAAGTACTTAAGTAGTACTTTAAAGTATTTCGTCGTTTTTGGGGTTATCTGTACTTTGCTATTTATATCTTTGACTATGTTTACTTTTACTTCACTACATTACTAAAGAAAATGATGTACTTTTTACTCCATACATTTTCCCTGACACCCAAAAGTACTTGTTACATTTTGAATGCTTAGCAGGACAGAAAATGGTTCAATTCCCACACACACAAAAAACATCCCTGGTTATCCCTACAGCCTCTGATCTGGCCATTTGGTTTGCTTAGTATAAGGACATTTTAATTATTCATACTTTTACTTTATTTTAAAAACAATACTTTTAGACTTTTACTCAAGTAGAATTTTACTAGGTGACTTTCACCTTTACTTGAGTCATTTTCTATTATGGTATCTTTACTTTTACTCAAGTATGACAATTGGGTACTTTTCCACCACTGCATTTCGCTGAGTCTACCGTTAAGGTAATAGTTAGGCTTAGAAAAGGAAAACATGCCTGGATTCAAACTGCTGTCAATCAAAGTGTGAGTTACCACCATGATTCATCATTAATAGACAGTCCAGCTGCTGTACCAGAACTCAAACCATCACCCCTCCGATTAACCTCACGTCCTGCCATTTTATTAATCTGTTCTCTCTCTCAGCGCAAGAGGGTATCTTTGAAGAGAAAAATATATACAACTTGTCTGAGGATTATATTGATTTGGGGTTAATGTAGCTCATTGGTAGTGGAGTTAACGTAGTTTATTGGTAGTCTCATGGAGTGGACACTAGTTTCTGAGGGATGAGAGTGCACTGCCTCTTGACAGGGGAGAGATGCTACTAAGAGAATAGGGCTGCAGAAAAGGTTGTACTGTGGTTACACTTTAGCGTTGGGCTAAAGGGGAGAAGAGGGAGGGAGATGTTGGAAGAGGTCTGAGGGCCCTATAGGGTCTTAAAGATCCTGCACAACTTCACCTCAAGAGAAGCCAGTTCCATAACTACAGAAATATCCTGCTGATTCAACAATTCGGAAGTCTCAAAAACTGTGATTTCGCATAGAAAAACTTCACTGTGAAAAGTTACCTCCTCATCAATATCTCAGCCAAATATATATTTTCTTATCTGTAATCCAGTACTGCACTTCTGGTCGAAAGACATACTCCAGAGAAAGACAACATTGTTCCTTACGACAATCTTAGATCTACCACACATGACCTGAATTGTCCCTATGGTCACAAGTCAAGCTATCTAAACTACAGGCCTACAATATGATAATTGCCCTCAAAAACACCACACGTGGAACAGAAAATCCCATTCTCCCACATTAATTCCTGAGGCATTATTATTTTGTTCATGCTCCTCATTTGATTAAGGTGAGAATTAATTATGGCACCAAGGGGCAGAAAAGGCAGGTGCGGTAACCGCTCCCTGCTCGCTCAAGGACAGAGCGTCGCGCTTGACAAATGGCTCCGCTCAAGAGAAACGCCGCTCAATTCTCCAAGACACAAATACAAAGCGAAAAATTGTTATAATTAAAAGTGCATCCGGTCTTTATTTGATCCATTTGAAGGTAATTAGAGATGTGGTTGTATTATGATGTGTAGGCTGGTGTCACGGGAGAGGCAGGTCAATAGAGCAGGGTTGTGTTCATCAGGCACCAAACGGAGGGAAACAGCTGAAACAGGGACGGAGTACTTGTACTGGTCCAATAAGAAACACTCATTTTCCAGCTCAGTTTTCCGGTACATGCAGTAATGAATACAGCCCCAGTAGAAATTAGATGATGAAGGAATGAGAAAAGATACTGTCTCTGTATTGACACTCACTGTCTATTAGGATAGATCAGTGGTTCATTCCCAACCTTTTTCGGTTACCGTACCACCAACTAAATTTTGCTCTGCCCGGAGTACCCCTGAAGTACCCCTCATATGCATTTTACCAGTAAGTCTATGGTCTCACGAGTCTTCTCAATTACCCCCTGTGGATAGGCCAAGTACCCCCAGGGGTCCTAGTACTCCTGGTTGGGAAACACTGCTCTAGATTACCCTCTTGAGTAAATGTAGATATTAACATGCAGATGTGTTTGTACTAGTGCTGACCTAGAATATCACAAACATATTGCATTGGGACACTGATGAAGTGATTCCCCCCAAGGCCACACATTGCAAACCAACCAGCCAAACATTGCACATATGTGGGCCTAAATGAATCTGACTGCCACACTGACTGGTTCTTGTGCCAGCCTGGTAAGTATCTTGGTTCATTGGATGTGTTCATCATCAAAGGCGATAGCGCCACCTAGCGCTGTAACTCAGAGGTTGACAGTCCCCGTAATGTAAGAGTGCGGGTAGAGTAAGATTTTGTTATTGCGAACAAGTACAGTGTTACAAATCTTTCAAATAAGAGCATTTCATATATACAAATATTTAGGTCTGTGTTGATATGATTTAAAA
Source organism: Salvelinus alpinus (assembly GCF_045679555.1). Classification (NCBI taxonomy): domain Eukaryota; kingdom Metazoa; phylum Chordata; class Actinopteri; order Salmoniformes; family Salmonidae; genus Salvelinus; species Salvelinus alpinus. Next base: position 15,951,858 of record NC_092093.1, on the reverse strand, counting down.
AGTTGTTTGAAAATCTTTGCTGGTTGATTTTACCCTCAGTTCCTCAATAGATACACACATTGGCTTAAACAGCCCTGCGACGTTCCTATATTGTCCCCATCCTCTCCAGTTTCTCAGGCAGGAGATGCAGTAGATTTGTTAGATGATCTATACTGAAGTGATTAACATGCACAATTTACAGAATCTGATGAGTCAGGCTAGATAAAATGCAAGGCCTGAGGAGCAGCGATAAGGAACGCTCAGAACAGTCCACCATCGCTGGTTCTGATCATCAAAAACCATGGTGACACTGATTCCCTGACTTACTGTGAAAGACAGGCGGTATGCTGCTGATTGGACAATTTAATGTAAGCCTCCCGACCCGTCCTTGTATAAGGAGAGATTAACAATCAGTTCATCTAAAATGTGTAAAAAGTATAAAAGTGTGTGTGTGTGTGTTCTCCTGTAAAAAGTCTAATGTCAGCTCCTTCAGCACTGTGAGGGACATTTAAGGCAGCATGGCTATTGCACCACACATGCATAATCACTCCATTACCATTACTCACAACACTTTAAATGTTAATGTAAAGAACTATATTAACATAAATGATAGGCATAAACCACCACCTTCACCAAGACCTGTAAACCTGTTTACGAAGATTCTTTTAAAATGTAGAGCAAAAATGCTATAAAGCATTGAACCATTGACCATACATTCTACAGTAACACACGACGCAACTGTACACAGAGGCGTCATGGCCTTTTTACTTTATTTTGTCATTTTTTATTTAACTAGGCAAGTCAGTTAAGAACAAATTCTTATTTACAATGACGGCATACCAAAAAGCAAAAGGCCTCCTGCAGAGACGGGGGCTGGGATTCAAACTAAAAATATAGGACAAAACACACATAGCGACACCACAACACTACATAAAGAGAGACCTTTGTGCCCTTAGGGGGCACAAGGGGCACGTGCCCCCTCAGATCTGTCCTGTTTGATTTATTTTTATTTTCAATTGTTAAATTAATTACTAAACCCCCGTTTTATCATAATTACATAATAATAACATTATCTCCTACCCCATTTCATTCATCCATTTAATTTGAGAAATTATTTATTCTTGATGAATGAATAAAACAAAAATATTTTGTTGTATGTTTCTCTGTAATACTACCCACTGGGCACAGACGTCATTTCAACATCTAATTGTGATTTACATTTGGTCAACTAAATATCTCATCATGTCATTGGATTTAGGTTAAAAGACGGGTGGAAAAACACTTAATTCCCTTATGTTAATGAATGTTTGCAAATCCAATCAGTTTTCCATGTTGATTCAACGTCATCACATATCATTTTTGGGTTGGAATGATGTGGACACAACGTTTATTCAACCAGTTTTTGCCCAGTGGGTAGCCATCTAGCAATTTTATGAAGTTGGCTTTAGCGAGGCAGCTAGATACAGTAGGTTCCCAATCTCATAACTAGCTACCAAGGCCATTTCAGGCTATCAATCAAGATGGCATGTCAGCTAGTGTTGAAGAACTCACCGTCATTCGTTTCGCTTCTGTCCAATCAATGCTGCTTAAGTGCTGGTTGCTGCTTCCAGCCTAATAATGAAAATATTTTCTTATTTGGTAGATGTATCCTCACCTCCCATGCCTCTTACCTGGGTTATTGTCAAGGAAAAGGCAGCAACGTGTCCATAGTAGCCATGGTAACACCTGTGACAAATGAATACATTTGTTTTAGAAATAGTAGGCCAAGCTAATGAAGTTGAGTCACTACAGAATATACAGTTGAAGTCGGAAGTTTACATACACTTAGGTTGGAGTCATTAAAACTTGTTTTTTCAACCACTCCACATATTTCTTGTTAACAATCTATAGTTTTGGCAAGTCGGTTAGGACATCTACTTTGTGCATGACACAAGTCATTTTTCCAACAATTGTTTACAGACAGATTATTTCACTTATAACTCACTGTATCACAATTCCAGTGGGTCAGGAGTTTACATACACTAAGTTGACTGTGCCTTTAAACAGCTTGGAAAATTCCAGAATATTATCTCATGGCTTAAGAAGCTTCTGACAAGCTAATTTACATCATTTGAGTCATTTGAAGGTGTACCTGTGGATGTATTTCAAGGCATACCTTCAACCTCAGTGCCGCTTTGCTTGACATCATGGGAATATCAAAAGGAATCAGCCAAGACCTCAGAAAAATAACTGTAGACCTCCACAAGTCTGGTTCATCATAGGGAGCAATTTCCAAACGCCTGAAGGTACCACGAAGATATCATCTGTACAAACAATAGTACGCAAGTATAAACACCATGGGACCACGCAGCCGTCATACCGCTCAGGAAGGAGATGAGTTCTGTCTCCTAGAGATTAATGTACTTTGATGCGAAAAGTGCAAATCAATCCCAGTGACGCCAAGCATACTTCCAAAGTTGTGGCAAAATGGCTTAAGGACAACAAAGTCAAGATATTGGAGTGGCCATCACAAAGCCCTGACCTCAATCCCATAGAAAATTTGTGGGCAGAACTGAAAAACGTGTGCGAGCAAGGAGGCCTTACAAACCTGACTCAGTTACACCAGCTCTGTCAGGAGGAATGGACCAAAATTCACCCAACTTATTGTGGGAAGGTTGTGGAAGGCTACCCGAAACGTTTGACCCAAGTTAAACAATTTAAAGGCAATGCTACCAAATACTAATTGAGTTTATGTAAACTTCTGACCCACTGGTAATGTGATGAAAGAAACACAAGCTGAAATAAATCCATAATTCTCTCTACTATTATTCTGACATTTCACATTCTTAAAATAAAGTGGTGTTCCTAACTGACCTAAGACATGGAATTTTAACTCTGATTAAATGTCAGGAATTTTGAAAAACTGAGTTTAAATGTATTTGGCTAAGGTGTATGTAAACTTCCGACTTCAACTGTAGATGTGTTGAATGGGGATGGGGGGGTCCACAATGAACAAGTGTAGATATTAACTGACTATGACAAGACACCGTGAGACCATGAGCGCATTATGATTTCAAATGTAAGATGTGTTGAATATCAAGCCTACCAGTAAGTATATTGTTGTTATACAACGGATGGGTCTAATCCTCGATGCTGATTGGTTAAAACTGCATTCCAGCCGGTGTCTATTCCACAAGTTGAATAGACACCGGCTATAAAATATGAAGAATACACGCAGAGGACACTATTGCCGAACTTTAAGGCCCATAATGCAAATCTTCAGGAAATGGGCGTGGCTTCACATCGTTTCGAGATTTGAAGGAAATGGTGAAAAATATGCAGTCGAAGTACAACCATGAATATGAATATGGCTGCACAGTATTGTCTCTTATCTATGGCGGTTATGATATCGTTTAGGACCTTGAGCGTAGCTGAGGTGCACCCATGACCAGCTCTGAAACCAGAATGCATAGCGAAGAAGGTATGGTGGGATTCAAAATGGTCGGTAAAGTGTTTGTTAACTTGGCTTTCAAAGACCTTAGAAAGGCAGGGTAGGATAGATATAGGTCTGTAGCAGTTTGGGTCTAGAGTGTCTCCCCCTTTGAATAGGGGGATGACCGCGGCAGCTTTCCAATCTTTGGGAATCTCAGATGATACGAAAGAGGTTGAACAGGCTAGTAATAGGGGTAGCAACAATTTCAGGGGATCATTTTAGAAAGAGAGGGTCCAGATTGTCTAGCCCGGCTGATACAGTGAGGGAAATAAGTATTTGACCCCTCTGCAAAACATGACTTAGTACTTGGTGGCAAAACCCTTGTTGGCTATCACAGAGGTCAGACGTTTCTTGTAGTTGGCCACCAGGTTTGCACACATCTCAGGAGGGATTTTGTCCCACTCCTCTTTGCAGATCTTCTTCAAGTCATTAAGGTTTCGAGGCTGACGTTTGGCAACTCGAACCTTCAGCTCCCTCCACAGATTTTCTATGGGATTAAGGTCTGGAGACTGGCTAGGCCACTCCAGGACCTTAATGTGCTTTTTCTTGAGCCACTCCTTTGTTGCCTTGGCCGTGTGTTTTGGGTCATTGTCATGCTGGAATACCCATCCACGACCCATTTTCAATACCCTGGCTGAGGGAAGGAGGTTTTCACCCAAGATTTGACGGCACATGGCCCCGTCCATCGTCCCTTTGATGCGGTGAAGTTGTCCTGTCCCCTTAGCAGAAAAACACCCCCAAAGCATAATGTTTCCACCTCCATGTTTGACGGTGGGGATGGTTTCTTGGGGTCATAGGCAGCATTCCTCCTCCTCCAAACACGGCAAGTTGAGTTGATGCCAAAGAACTCCATTTTGGTCTCATCTGACCACAACACGTTCACCCAGTTGTCCTCTGAATCATTCAGATGTTCATTGGCAAACTTCAGACGGGCATGTATATGTGCTTTCTTGAGCAGGGGACCTTGCGGGCGCTGCAGGATTTCAGTCCTTCACGGCGTAGTGTGTTACCAATTGTTTTCTTGGTGACTATGGTCCCAGCTGCCTTGAGATCATTGACAAGATCCTCCTGTGTAGTTCTGGGCTGATTCCTCACCATTCGCATGATCATTGCAACTCCATGAGGTGAGATCTTGCATGGAGCCCTAGGCCAAGGGAGTTTGACAATTATTTTGTGTTTCTTCCATTTGCGAATAATCGCACCAACTGTTGTCACCTTCTCACCAAGCTGCTTGGCAATGGTCTTGTAGCCCATTCCAGCCTTGTGTAGATCTACAATCTTGTCCCTGACATCCTTGGAGAGCTCTTTGGTCTTGGCCATGGTGGAGAGTTTGGAATCTGATTGATTGATTGCTTCTGTGGACAGGTGTCTTTTATACAGGTAAGAAACTGAGATTAGTAGCACTCCCTTTAAGAGTGTGCTCCTAATCTCAGCTCGTTACCTGTATGAAAGACACCTGGGAGCCAGAAATCTTTCTGATTGAGAGGGGGTCAAATACTTATTTCCCTCATTAAAATGCAAATCAATTTATAACATTTTTGACATGCGTTTTTCTGGATATTTTTGTTGTTATTCTGTCTCTCACTGTTCAAATAAACCTACCATTAAAATTATAGACTGATAATTTCTTTGTCAGTAGGCAAACGTACAAAATCAGCAGGGGATCAAATACTTTTTTCCCTCACTGTATGTAGGGGTCCAGATTTTGCAGCTCTTTCAGAACATCAGCTATCTGGATTTGGGTGAAGGAGAAATGGGGGAGGCTTGGGCGAGTTGCTGTGGGGGGTGCAGGGCTGTTGACCAGGGTAGGGGTAGCCAGTTGGAAAGCATGGCCAGCTGTAGAAAAATGCTTATTGAAATGATCAATTATAGTGGATTTATTGGTGGTGACAGTGTTTCCTAGCCTCAGTGCAGTGGGCAGCTGGGAGGAGGTGCTCTTATTCTCCATGGACTTTACATTGTCCCAGAACTTTTTTGAGTTTGTGCTACAGAATGCAAATATCTTTTTGACAAAGCTAGCCTTAGCTTACCTAACTGCCTGTGTATATTGGTTCCTAACTTCCCTGAAAAGTTGCATATCATGGGGGCTATTCGATGCTAATGCAGTACGCCACAGGATGTTTTTGTGTCAAGGGCAGTCAGGTCTGGAGTGAACCAAGGGCTATATCTGTTCCTGGTTCTACATTTTTTGAATGGGGCATGCTTATTTAAGATGGTGAGGAACGCACTTTTAAAGAATAAATCAGGCATCCTCTACTGACGGGATGAGGTCAATATCCTTCCAGGATACCCGGGCCAGGTCGATTAGAAAGGCCTGCTCGCTGAAGTGTCTTAGGGAGCGTTTGACAGTGATGAGGGGTGCTCATTTGACCGCAGACCCATTACGGATGCAGGCAATGAGGCAGTGATCGCTGAGATCTTGGCAGCAGAGGTGTATTTGGAGGGCAAGTTGGTTAGGATGATATCTATGAGGGTGCCCGTGTTTACGGATTTGGGGTTGTACCTGGTAGGTTCATTGATAATTTGTGTGCGATTGAGGGCATCAAGCTTAGATTGTAGGATGGCTGGGGTGTTAAGCATGTCCCAGTTTGGTCACCTAGCAGCATGAGCTCTGAAGATAGATGGGGGGCAATCAATTCACATATGGTGTCCAGGGCACAGCTCGGGGCAGAAAGTGGTCTATAGCAAGCGGCAACGGTGAGAGACTTGTTTCTGGAAAGGTGGATTTTTAGAAGTAGAAGCTTGAATTGTTTGGGTACAGACCTGGATAGTAAGACAGAACTCCGCAGTAAATTGCAACTCCGCCCCCTTTGGCAGTTCTATCTTGTCGGAAAATGTTATAGTTAAGGATGGACAGTTCAGGGTATTTGATGGTCTTCCTAAGCCAGGATTCAGACACAGCTAGGAAATCCGGGTTGACAGAGTGTGCTAAAGCAGTGAATAAAACAAACTTAGGGAGGAGGCTTCTAATGTTAACATGCATGAAACCAAGGCTTTTACGGTTACAGAAGTCAACAAATAAGAACACATGGGGAATAGGAGTGGAGCTAGGCACTGCAGGGCCTGGATTAACCTCTACATCACCAGAGGAACAGAGGAGGAGTAGGATAAGGGTACGGCTAAAGGCTATAAGAACTGGTCGTCTACTATTTTCGGAACAGAGAGTAAAAGGAGCAGGTTTCTGGGCGCGATAGAATAGATTCGAGGCATAATGTACAGACAAAGGTATGGTAGGATGTGAATACAGTGGAGGTAAACCTAGACATTGAGTGATGATGAGAGAGATATTGTCTCTAGAAACATAATTTAAACCAGGTGATGTCACCGCATGAGTGGGAAGTGGAACTAAAGGGTTAGCTAAGGAATACTGAGCAGGGCTAGAGGCTCTATAGTGAAATAAGACAATAATCACTAACCAGAACAGCAATGGACAAGGCATATTGACATTAGGGAAAGGCATGCGTAGCTGAGTGATCATATGGGTCCAGTGAGTAGTTAGGCTGGCTAGAGACACGGCGATTCAGACAGCGAGCGGGCCAGGGCTAGCAAGCTAGCAGAAGGGTCTTAGGGGGATGTCGCGACGGAAGAAGTCTGTTATAGCCTCCTCGTAGGGTTACGTCGGCAGACCAGTCGTCATGGATAAGCAGGGCTCCGTGTAGTAAAAAGGGGTCCAGGCCAATTGGAAAAATAGGTATAGTGGCCCAAGTAATTGGCCGATGGACCTATCCAGCTAACAGTCCATTATGCTCTATACAGCTAGCGGGCCGCGGCTAGCAGATGGACATTCAGGGGACGTCGCGACGTTGTAGCCAGTTGAAGAACACCCTCGGGCAGATTACGTCGTTAGTCCAGTCGTGAAGGATTGGCGGGGCTCCGAACCGGCAGTAAAAGGGGTCCAGGCCAATTGGCAAAATAGGTATTGTAGCCCAGGAGTGGCTGATGGACCTCTTCAGCTAGCCGGGAGATGGGCCTAGCATGGGCTAGCTCCAGGCTAATTGGTGCTTGCTTCGGGACAGAGACGTTAGCCAGGAGTAGCCATTCGGATTGCAGCTAGCTAGCTGGGATGATCCAGGTGAAAAGGTTCAGAGCTTGCGGTAGGAATTCGGGGAGAAAATAAGTCCGGTATGCTCTGGTTTGAATCGTGTTGTGCAAACTGGCGAGAGATTTCTGAGCTAAAGGTTAGCTGATGACCGCTAGCAGTAGTTAGCTGACTACTAGCTAGTAGCTAGTTAGCTGGCTAGCTTCTGTTGGGTCCCGGTTCAAAAGTAAAGAAAAATACTTTAGAAAAAAGCAGATCCACACCACATTGGGTGAGGCGGGTTGCAGGAGAGTATTTTGAAGTGGAGGTTTAGAAAAATCTCAAATTTGAACTCATCAGACCAAGGACAGATTTCCACCGGACTAATGTCCATTGCTCGTGTTTCTTGGCCCAAGGAAGTCTCTTCTTATTGGTGTCCTTTAGTAGTGTTCCTTTGCAGCAATTCGACCATGA